>NC_135233.1:1117832709-1117835209 GCF_051348905.1 Ranitomeya variabilis
AAGGGTTAGGGTTAGGGTTAGGGTTAGGGTTAGGGTTAGGGTTAGGGTTAGGGGAATCTGACGCCAATCCCGGTCTCCCAAGTGTCTTAATGCGATCGAACGAGCGTTTTTTCCTGGTTTCCAAGTGTCTTGCCGAGCTAAACCCGGTCTCCAAGTGTCTTAATGCGATCGAACGAGCGTTTTTTTCCTGGTTTTCAAGTGTCTTGCCGAGCTAAACCCGGTCTCCAAGTGTCTTAATGCGATCGAACGAGCGTTTTTTCCTGGTTTCCAAGTGTCTTGCCGAGCTAAACCCGGTCTCCAAGTGTCTTAATGCGATCGAACGAGCGTTTTTTCCTGGTTTCCAAGTGTCTTGCCGAGCTAAACCCGGTCTCCAAGTGTCTTAATGCGATCGAACGAGCGTTTTTTCCTGGTTTCCAAGTGTCTTGCCGAGCTAAACCCGGTCTCCAAGTGTCTTAATGCGATCGAACGAGCGTTTTTTCCTGGTTTCCAAGTGTCTTGCCGAGCTAAACCCGGTCTCCAAGTGTCTTAATGCGATCGAACGTGCTATCCCTCTCCTGTTCCCTACTCTTACCCTAACCCTTGGGGATTGCAGCCTAAACCTAACCCTTGCCTAAACCTAATCCCAGGAATTTGCGTTTTTTTCCCCTAAAACTAGTGTTTTTCTGACGCTAATCCCGGTCTCCAAGTGTCTTAATGCGACCGAACGAACGTTTTTTCTTGTTTTCCAAGTGTCTTGCCGAGCTAATCCCGGTCTCCCAAGTGTCTTAATGCGACCGAAAGAACGTTTTCCCGGTCTCCTAGTGTCTTAATGACCCCTGGGGGGGGGGGGGGTTAGAGAAGTGTCTTAAAAACGTCAAAAAACCAAAAATTTCCAAAATGTCCTGAAAACGCCAAAACCGCAATAAAAAACAAGGGGGGGGGGGGGGGGGGGGGGTTGGGGTTAAGGGTAAATGGGGTTAGGGGTCAGGGGTTAGGGGTTAGGGGTCAGGGGTGAAGGGGTAAGGGGTCAGGGGTCAGGGGTCAAGGGGTCAGGGGTCAGGGGTCAAGGTTAGGGTTAGGGTTAGGGTTAGGGTTAGGGTTAGGGTTAGGGGAATCTGACGCCAATCCCGGTCTCCAAGTGTCTTAATGCGATCGAACGAGCGTTTTTTCCTGGTTTCCAAGTGTCTTGCCGAGCTAAACCCGGTCTCCAAGTGTCTTAATGCGATCGAACGAGCGTTTTTTCCTGGTTTCCAAGTGTCTTGCCGAGCTAAACCCGGTCTCCAAGTGTCTTAATGCGATCGAACGAACGTTTTTTCCTGGTTTCCAAGTGTCTTGCCGAGCTAAACCCGGTCTCCAAGTGTCTTAATGCGATCGAACGTGCTATCCCTCTCCTGTTCCCTACTCTTACCCTAACCCTTGGGGATTGCAGCCTAAACCTAACCCTTGCCTAAACCTAATCCCAGGAATTTGCGTTTTTTTCCCCTAAAACTAGTGTTTTTCTGACGCTAATCCCGGTCTCCAAGTGTCTTAATGCGACCGAACGAACGTTTTTTCTTGTTTTCCAAGTGTCTTGCCGAGCTAATCCCGGTCTCCCAAGTGTCTTAATGCGACCGAAAGAACGTTTTCCCGGTCTCCTAGTGTCTTAATGACCCCTGGGGGGGGGGGGGTTAGAGAAGTGTCTTAAAAACGTCAAAAAACCAAAAATTTCCAAAATGTCCTGAAAACGCCAAAACCGCAATAAAAACCAAGGGGGGGGGGGTTTGGGGTTAAGGGTAAATGGGGTTAGGGGTCAGGGGTTAGGGGTTAGGGGTCAGGGGTGAAGGGGTAAGGGGTCAGGGGTCAGGGGTCAAGGGGTCAGGGGTCAGGGGTCAAGGTTAGGGTTAGGGTTAGGGTTAGGGTTAGGGTTAGGGTTAGGGTTAGGGGAATCTGACGCCAATCCCGGTCTCCAAGTGTCTTAATGCGATCGAACGAGCGTTTTTTCCTGGTTTCCAAGTGTCTTGCCGAGCTAAACCCGGTCTCCAAGTGTCTTAATGCGATCGAACGAGCGTTTTTTCCTGGTTTCCAAGTGTCTTGCCGAGCTAAACCCGGTCTCCAAGTGTCTTAATGCGATCGAACGAACGTTTTTTCCTGGTTTCCAAGTGTCTTGCCGAGCTAAACCCGGTCTCCAAGTGTCTTAATGCGATCGAACGTGCTATCCCTCTCCTGTTCCCTACTCTTACCCTAACCCTTGGGGATTGCAGCCTAAACCTAACCCTTGCCTAAACCTAATCCCAGGAATTTGCGTTTTTTTCCCCTAAAACTAGTGTTTTTCTGACGCTAATCCCGGTCTCCAAGTGTCTTAATGCGACCGAACGAACGTTTTTTCTTGTTTTCCAAGTGTCTTGCCGAGCTAATCCCGGTCTCCCAACTGTCTTAATGCGACCGAAAGAACGTTTTCCCGGTCTCCTAGTGTCTTAATGACCCCTGGGGGGGGGGGGGTTTAGAGAAGTGTCTTAAAAACGTCAAAAAACCAAAAATTTCC
>NC_135234.1:5000-87500 GCF_051348905.1 Ranitomeya variabilis
GTGATCCATTCACCTACCCCTATACCCTAACCCTAACCCTAACCCCTAACCCTAACCCTAACCCAAACCGTAACCCTAACCCTCATCTGCCACATAGTGATCCATACACCTCAGTGCCTCATCTGCCACATAATGATCAATACACCTCAGTGCCTCATCTGCAACATAATGATCCGTACACCTCAGTGCCTCATCTGCCACATAGTGATCCATACACCTCAGTGCCTCATCTGCCACATAGTGATTGGTACACATCAGTGCCTCATCTGACACATAGTGACCCTAACCCTAACCCCTAACCCTAACCCCTAACCCCTACCTAACCCTAACCCTAACCCCTAACCCCAAACCCTAACCCTAACCCTCATCTGCCACATAGTGATCCATACACCTCAGTGCCTCATCTGCCACATAATGATCCATATACCTCAGTGCCTCATCTGCCACATAATGATCCGTACACCTCAGTGCCTCATCTGCCACATAGTGATCCGTACACCTCAGTGCCTCATCTGACACATAGTGACCCAAACCCTAACCCTGACCCTGACCCTGACCATAACCCTCATCTGCCACATAGTGATCCATACACCTCAGTGCCTAATCTACCACATAGTGATCCATGTACTTGTGCCTCATAGTGATCAATATACCTCAGTGCCTCATCTGCCACATAATGATCCATACACCTCAGAGCCTCATCAGCCACATAGTGATCCATACACCTCACTGCCTCATCTGCCACATAGTGATCCATACACCTAACCCTATACCCTAACCCTAACCCTAACCCCTAACCCTAACCGTAACCCTAACCCTCATCTGCCACATAGTAATCCATGCACATCAGTGCCTCATCTGCCACGTAGTGATCCGTACACCTCAGTGCCTCATCTGCCACAGTGATCCATACACCTCAGTGCCTCATCTGCCACATAGTGATCCATACACCTCAGTGCCTCATCTGCCACTCAGTGATCCATACACCTCAGTGCCTCATCTGCCACATAGTGATCCATACACCTCAGTGTCTCATCTGCCACATAGTGATCCATACACCTCAGTGCCTCATCTGCCACATAGTGATCCATACACCTAACCCTATACCCTAACCCTAACCCTAACCCCTAACCCTAACCGTAACCCTAACCCTCATCTGCCACATAGTGATCCATACACCTCAGTGCCTCATCTGCCACATAATGATCCATACACCTCAGTGCCTCATCTGCCACATAATGATCCGTACACCTCAGTGCCTCATCTGCCACATAGTGATCCGTACACCTCAGTGCCTCATCTGACATATAGTGACCCTAACCCTAACCCTAACCCCTAACCCTAACCAATAACCCCTACCCTAACCCTAACCCTAACCCTAACCCTAACCCCTAACCCCTAACCCTAACCCTCATCTGCCACATAGTGATCCATACACCTCAGTGCCTCATCTGCCACATAATGATCCATACACCTCAGTGCCTCATCTGCCACATAATGATCCGTACACCTCAGTGCCTCAGCTGCCACATAGTGATCCATACACCTCAGTGCCTCATCTGTCACATAATGATCCATACACCTCAGTGCCTCATCTGCCACATAATGATCCGTACACCTCAGTGCCTCAGCTGCCACATAGTGATCCATACACCTCAGTGCCTCATCTGCCACATAATGATCCATACACCTCAGTGCCTCATCTGCCACATAGTGATCCATACACCTCAGTGCCTCATCTGCCACATAGTGATCCATACACCTCAGTGCCTCATCTGCCACATAATGATCCATACACCTCAGTGTCTCATCAGCCACATATTGACCCATACACCTCAGTGCCTCATCTGACACATAGTGACCCGAACCCTAACCCTAATCCGAACCCTCACCCTAACCCTCCCCCTCACCCTAACCCTAATCTGCCACATAGTGATCCATACACCTTAGTGTCTCATCTGCCACATAGTAATCCATGCACCTCAGTGCCTCATCTGCCACGTAGTGATCCGTACACCTCAGTGCCTCATCTGCCACATAGTGATCCATACACCTCAGTGCCTCATCTGCCACATAGTGATCCATACACATCAGTGCCTCATCTGCCACATAGTGATCCATACACCTCAGTGCCTAATCTACCACATAGTGATCCATGTACTTGTGCCTCATAGTGATCAATATACCTCAGTGCCTCATCTGCCACATAATGATCCATACACGTCAGAGCCTCATCAGCCACATAGTGATCCATACACCTCAGTGCCTCATCTGCCACATAATGATCCATATACCTCAGTGCCTCATCTGCCACATAATGATCCGTACACCTCATTGCCTCATCTGCCACATAGTGATCCATACACCTCAGTGCCTCATCTGCCACATAGTGATCCGTACACCTCAGTGCCTCATCTGCCACATAGTGATCCATACACCTCGGTACCTAATCTACCACATAGTGATCCATGTACTTGTGCCTCATAGTGATCAATATACCTCAGTGCCTCATCTGCCACATAATGATCCATACACCTCAGTGCCTCATCTGCCACATAATGATCCGTACACCTCAGTGCCTCATCTGCCACATAGTGATCCATACACCTCAGTGCCTCATCTGCCACATAGTGATCCGTACACCTCAGTGCCTCATCTGACACATAGTGACCCAAACCCTAACCCTGACCCTGACCATAACCCTCATCTGCCACATAGTGATCCGTACACCTCAGTGCCTAATCTTCCTCATAGTGATCCATGTACTTGTGCCTCATAGTGATCAATATACCTCAGTGCCTCATCTGCCACATAATGATCCATACACCTCAGAGCCTCATCAGCCACATAGTGATCCATACACCTCACTGCCTCATCTGCCACATAGTGATCCATACACCTAACCCTATACCCTAACCCTAACCCCTAACCCTAACCGTAACCCTAACCTTCATCTGCCACATAGTGATCCATACACCTCAGTGGCTCATCTGCCACATAATGATCCATACACCTCAGTGCCTCATCTGCCACATAATGATCCGTACACCTCAGTGCCTCATCTGCCACATAGTGATCCATACACCTCAGTGCCTCATCTGCCACATAGTGATCCATACACCTCAGTGCCTCATCTGCCACATAATGATCCATACACCTCAGTGCCTCATCTGCCACATAGTGATCCATTCACCTACCCCTATACCCTAACCCTAACCCTAACCCCTAACCCTAACCCTAACCCAAACCGTAACCCTAACCCTCATCTGCCACATAGTGATCCATACACCTCAGTGCCTCATCTGCCACATAATGATCAATACACCTCAGTGCCTCATCTGCCACATAATGATCCGTACACCTCAGTGCCTCATCTGCCACATAGTGATCCATACACCTCAGTGCCTCATCTGCCACATAGTGATTGGTACACATCAGTGCCTCATCTGACACATAGTGACCCTAACCCTAACCCCTAACCCCTACCTAACCCTAACCCTAACCCCTAACCCCAAACCCTAACCCTAACCCTCATCTGCCACATAGTGATCCATACACCTCAGTGCCTCATCTGCCACATAATGATCCATATACCTCAGTGCCTCATCTGCCACATAATGATCCGTACACCTCAGTGCCTCATCTGCCACATAGTGATCCGTACACCTCAGTGCCTCATCTGACACATAGTGACCCAAACCCTAACCCTGACCCTGACCCTGACCATAACCCTCATCTGCCACATAGTGATCCATACACCTCAGTGCCTAATCTACCACATAGTGATCCATGTACTTGTGCCTCATAGTGATCAATATACCTCAGTGCCTCATCTGCCACATAATGATCCATACACCTCAGAGCCTCATCAGCCACATAGTGATCCATACACCTCACTGCCTCATCTGCCACATAGTGATCCATACACCTAACCCTATACCCCAACCCTAACCCTAACCCCTAACCCTAACCGTAACCCTAACCCTCATCTGCCACATAGTAATCCATGCACATCAGTGCCTCATCTGCCACGTAGTGATCCGTACACCTCAGTGCCTCATCTGCCACAGTGATCCATACACCTCAGTGCCTCATCTGCCACATAGTGATCCATACACCTCAGTGCCTCATCTGCCACACAGTGATCCATACACCTCAGTGCCTCATCTGCCACATAGTGATCCATACACCTCAGTGTCTCATCTGCCACATAGTGATCCATACACCTCAGTGCCTCATCTGCCACATAGTGATCCATACACCTAACCCTATACCCTAACCCTAACCCTAACCCCTAACCCTAACCGTAACCCTAACCCTCATCTGCCACATAGTGATCCATACACCTCAGTGCCTCATCTGCCACATAATGATCCATACACCTCAGTGCCTCATCTGCCACATAATGATCCGTACACCTCAGTGCCTCATCTGCCACATAGTGATCCGTACACCTCAGTGCCTCATCTGACATATAGTGACCCTAACCCTAACCCTAACCCCTAACCCTAACCAATAACCCCTACCCTAACCCTAACCCTAACCCTAACCCCTAACCCCTAACCCTAACCCTAACCCTCATCTGCCACATAGTGATCCATACACCTCAGTGCCTCATCTGCCACATAATGATCCATACACCTCAGTGCCTCATCTGCCACATAATGATCCGTACACCTCAGTGCCTCAGCTGCCACATAGTGATCCATACACCTCAGTGCCTCATCTGTCACATAATGATCCATACACCTCAGTGCCTCATCTGCCACATAATGATCCGTACACCTCAGTGCCTCAGCTGCCACATAGTGATCCATACACCTCAGTGCCTCATCTGCCACATAATGATCCATACACCTCAGTGCCTCATCTGCCACATAGTGATCCATACACCTCAGTGCCTCATCTGCCACATAGTGATCCATACACCTCAGTGCCTCATCTGCCACATAATGATCCATACACCTCAGTGTCTCATCAGCCACATATTGACCCATACACCTCAGTGCCTCATCTGACACATAGTGACCCGAACCCTAACCCTAATCCGAACCCTCACCCTAACCCTCCCCCTCACCCTAACCCTAATCTGCCACATAGTGATCCATACACCTTAGTGTCTCATCTGCCACATAGTAATCCATGCACCTCAGTGCCTCATCTGCCACGTAGTGATCCGTACACCTCAGTGCCTCATCTGCCACATAGTGATCCATACACCTCAGTGCCTCATCTGCCACATAGTGATCCATACACATCAGTGCCTCATCTGCCACATAGTGATCCATACACCTCAGTGCCTAATCTACCACATAGTGATCCATGTACTTGTGCCTCATAGTGATCAATATACCTCAGTGCCTCATCTGCCACATAATGATCCATACATGTCAGAGCCTCATCAGCCACATAGTGATCCATACACCTCAGTGCCTCATCTGCCACATAATGATCCATACACCTCAGTGCCTCATCTGCCACATAATGATCCGTACACCTCAGTGCCTCATCTGCCACATAGTGATCCATACACCTCAGTGCCTCATCTGCCACATAGTGATCCGTACACCTCAGTGCCTCATCTGACACATAGTGACCCAAACCCTAACCCTGACCCTGACCCTGACCATAACCCTCATCTGCCACATAGTGATCCGTGCACCTCAGTGCCTAATCTACCACATATTGATCCATGTACTTTTGCCTCATAGTGATCAATATACCTCAGTGCCTCATCTGCCACATAATGATCCATACACCTCAGTGCCTCATCTGCCACATAATGATCCGTACACCTCAGTGCCTCATCTGCCACATAGTGATCAATACACCTCAGTGTCTCATCAGCCACATATTGACCCATACACCTCAGTGCCTCATCTGACACATAGTGACCCGAACCCTAACCCTAATCCGAACCCGAACCCTCACCTTAACCCTCCCCCTCACCCTAACCCTAATCTGCCACATAGTGATCCATACACCTTAGTGTCTCTTCTGCCACATAGTAATCCATGCACCTCAGTGCCTCATCTGCCACGTAGTGATCCGTACACCTCAGTGCCTCATCTGCCACAGTGATCCATACACCTCAGTGCCTCATCTGCCATATAGTGATCCATACACCTCAGTGCCTAATCTACCACATAGTGATCCATGTACTTGTGCCTCATAGTGATCAATATACCTCAGTGCCTCATCTGCCACATAATGATCCATACACCTCAGAGCCTCATCAGCCACATAGTGATCCATACACCTCAGTGCCTCATCTGCCACATAATGATCCATACACCTCAGTGCCTCATCTGCCACATAATGATCCGTACACCTCAGTGCCTCATCTGCCACATAGTGATCAATACACCTCAGTGTCTCATCAGCCACATATTGACCCATACACCTCAGTGCCTCATCTGACACATAGTGACCCGAACCCTAACCCTAATCCGAACCCTCACCCTCACCTTAACCCTCACCCTAACCCTAACCCTAACCCTAACCCCTAACCCTAACCCCTAACCCTAACCCTAACCCTAACCCCTAACCCCTAACCCTAACCCTCATCTGCCACATAGTGATCCATACACCTCAGTGCCTCATCTGCCACATAATGATCCATACACCTCAGTGCCTCATCTGCCACATAATAATCCGTACACCTCAGTGCCTCAGCTGCCAAATAGTGATCCATATTCCTCAGTGCCTCATCTGCCACATAATGATCCATACACCTCAGTGCCTCATCTGCCACATAATGATCCGTACACCTCAGTGCCTCAGCTGCCACATAGTGATCCATACACCTCAGTGCCTCATCTGTCACATAATGATCCATACACCTCAGTGCCTCATCTGCCACATAGTGATCCATACACCTCAGTGCCTCAGCTGCCACATAGTGATCCATACACCTCAGTGCCTCATCTGCCACATAGTGATCCATACACCTCAGTGCCTTATCTGCCACATAGTGATCCATACACCTCAGTGCCTCATCTGCCACATAATGATCCATACACCTCAGTGCCTCATCTGCCACATAGTGATCCATACACCTCAGTGCCTCATCTGCCACATAGTGATCCATACACCTCAGTGCCTCATCTGACACATAGTGACCCGAACCCTAACCCTGACCCTGACCCTGACCATAACCCTCATCTGCCACATAGTGATCCGTACACCTCAGTGCCTAATCTACCACATAGTGATCCATGTACTTGTGCCTCATAGTGATCAATATACCTCAGTGCCTCATCTGCCACATAATGATCCAGTGTCTATAGAAAAAACAGCCGCACACTCAAGACTTGCAGATTTTTACGTGAAAGTTGTATTTTTTATTATTAGTACAGGCATCACCAAATGCTTATTAGTGTTCAGAGAAAATGACGGATACTTTAAGTTACGATTAACGTTTCGACCAAGGCTGGTCTTTGTCAAAACCACACTTCTAATGAAGGGTAGAAAAGGTGCAGAAGCAGTCCGGAGTGGGCAGAGTCTGCAGGGGTCCTGTAGCACTGAGTCCGTCTCATTGGTGATGCAGTCAACCCTAATGATCCATACACCTCAGAGCCTCATCAGCCACATAGTGATCCATACACCTCAGTGCCTCATCTGCCACATAATGATCCATACACCTCAGTGCCTCATCTGCCACATAGTGATCCATACACCTCAGTACCTCATCTGCCACATAATGATCCGTACACCTCAGTGCCTCATCTGCCACATAGTGATCCATACACCTCAGTGCCTCATCTGCCACATAGTGATCCGTACACCTCAGTGCCTCATCTGACACATAGTGACCCAAACCCTAACCCTGACCCTGACCATAACCCTCATCTGCCACATAGTGATCCGTACACCTCAGTGCCTAATCTACCTCATAGTGATCCATGTACTTGTGCCTCATAGTGATCAATATACCTCAGTGCCTCATCTGCCACATAATGATCCATACACCTCAGAGCCTCATCAGCCACATAGTGATCCATACACCTCAGTGCCTCATCTGCCACATAATAATCCATACACCTCAGTGCCTCATCTGCCACATAATGATCCGTACACCTCAGTGCCTCATCTGCCACATAGTGATCAATACACCTCAGTGTCTCATCAGCCACATATTGACCCATACACCTCAGTGCCTCATCTGACACATAGTGACCCGAACCCTAACCCTAATCCGAACCCTCACCCTCACCTTAACCCTCACCCTCACCCTAACCCTCCCCCTCACCCTAACCCTCCCCCTCACCCTAACCCTCACCCTCATCCTCACCCTAACCCTAATCTGCCACATAGTGATCCATACACCTTAGTGTCTCATCTGCCACATAGTAATCCATGCATCTCAGTGCCTCATCTGCCACAGTGATCCATACACCTCAGTGCCTCATCTGCCACATAGTGATCCATACACCTCAGTGCCTCATCTGCCACATAGTGATCCATACACCTCAGTGCCTCATCTGCCACATAGTGATCCATACACCTCAGTGTCTCATCTGCCACATAGTGATCCATACACCTCAGTGCCTCATCTGCCACATAGTGATCCATTCACCTACCCCTATACCCTAACCCTAACCCTAACCCCTAACCCTAACCCTAACCGTAACCCTAACCCTCATCTGCCACATAGTGATCCATACACCTCAGTGCCTCATCTGCCACATAATGATCCATACACCTCAGTGCCTCATCTGCCACATAATGATCCGTACACCTCAGTGCCTCATCTGCCACATAGTGATCCATACACCTCAGTGCCTCATCTGCCACATAGTGATTCGTACACCTCAGTGCCTCATCTGACACATAGTGACCCTAACCCTAACCCCTAACCCTAACCCCTAACCCCTACCCTAACCCTAACCCTAACCCTAACCCCTAACCCCTAACCCTAACCCTCATCTGCCACATAGTGATCCATACACCTCAGTGCCTCATCTGCCACATAATGATCCATACACCTCAGTGCCTCATCTGCCACATAGTGATCCATTCACCTACCCCTATACCCTAACCCTAACCCCTAACCCTAACCCTAACCGTAACCCTAACCCTCATCTGCCACATAGTGATCCATACACCTCAGTGCCTCATCTGCCACATAATGATCCATACACCTCAGTGCCTCATCTGCCACATAATGATCCATACACCTCAGTGCCTCATCTGCCACATAGTGATCCATACACCTCAGTGCCTCATCTGCCACATAGTGATTCGTACACCTCAGTGCCTCATCTGACACATAGTGATCCATACACCTCAGTGCCTCATCTGCCACATAGTGATCCGTACACCTCAGTGCCTCATCTGACATATAGTGACCCTAACCCCTAACCCTAACCCCTAACCCCTACCCTAACCCTAACCCTAACCCTAACCCCTAACCCTAACCCTCATCTGCCACAAAGTGATCCATACACCTCAGTGCCTCATCTGCCACATAATGATCCATACACCTCAGTGCCTCATCTGCCACATAATGATCCGTACACCTCAGTGCCTCAGCTGCCACATAGTGATCCATACACCTCAGTGCCTCATCTGCCACATAATGATCCATACACGTCAGAGCCTCATCAGCCACATAGTGATCCATACACCTCAGTGCCTCATCTGCCACATAATGATCCATACACCTCAGTGCCTCATCTGCTACATAATGATCCGTACACCTCAGTGCCTCATCTGCCACATAGTGATCCATACACCTCAGTGCCTCATCTGCCACATAGTGATCCGTACACCTCAGTGCTTCATCTGACACATAGTGACCCAAACCCTAACCCTGACCCTGACCCTGACCATAACCCTCATCTGCCACATAGTGATCCGTACACCTCAGTGCCTAATCTACCACATAGTGATCCATGTACTTGTGCCTCATAGTGATCAATATACCTCAGTGCCTCATCTGCCACATAGTGATCCATACACCTCAGTGCCTCATCTGCCACATAATGATCCATACACCTCAGTGCCTCATCTGCCACATAATGATCCATACACCTCAGTGCCTCATCTGCCACATAGTGATCCATACACCTCAGTGCCTCATCTGCCACATAGTGATCCGTACACCTCAGTGCCTCATCTGCCACATAGTGATCCATACACCTCAGTGCCTCATCTGCCACATAGTGATCCGTACACCTCAGTGCCTCATCTGACATATAGTGACCCTAACCCCTAACCCTAACCCCTAACCCCTACCCTAACCCTAACCCTAACCCTAACCCCTAACCCTAACCCTCATCTGCCACAAAGTGATCCATACACCTCAGTGCCTCATCTGCCACATAATGATCCATACACCTCAGTGCCTCATCTGCCACATAATGATCCGTACACCTCAGTGCCTCAGCTGCCACATAGTGATCCATACACCTCAGTGCCTCATCTGCCACATAATGATCCATACACGTCAGAGCCTCATCAGCCACATAGTGATCCATACACCTCAGTGCCTCATCTGCCACATAATGATCCATACACCTCAGTGCCTCATCTGCCACATAATGATCCGTACACCTCAGTGCCTCATCTGCCACATAGTGATCCATACACCTCAGTGCCTCATCTGCCACATAGTGATCCGTACACCTCAGTGCTTCATCTGACACATAGTGACCCAAACCCTAACCCTGACCCTGACCCTGACCATAACCCTCATCTGCCACATAGTGATCCGTACACCTCAGTGCCTAATCTACCACATAGTGATCCATGTACTTGTGCCTCATAGTGATCAATATACCTCAGTGCCTCATCTGCCACATAATGATCCATACACCTCAGTGCCTCATCTGCCACATAATGATCCGTACACCTCAGTGCCTCATCTGCCACATAGTGATCAATACACCTCAGTGTCTCATCAGCCACATATTGACCCATACACCTCAGTGCCTCATCTGACACATAGTGACCCGAACCCTAACCCTAATCCGAACCCTCACCCTTACCTTAACCCTCCCCCTCACCCTAACCCTCACCCTCACCCTAACCCTCACCCTCACCCTCATCCTCACCCTAACCCTAACCCTAATCTGCCACATAGTGATCCATACACCTTAGTGTCTCATCTGCCACATAGTAATCCATGCACCTCAGTGCCTCATCTGCCACAGTGATCCATACACCTCAGTGCCTCATCTGCCACATAGTGATCCATACACCTCAGTGCCTCATCTGCCACATAGTGATCCATTCACCTACCCCTATACCCTAACCCTAACCCTAACCCCTAACCCTAACCCTAACCGTAACCCTGACCCTCATCTGCCACATAGTGATCCATACACCTCAGTGCCTCATCTGCCACATAATGATCCATACACCTCAGTGCCTCATCTGCCACATAATGATCCGTACACCTCAGTGCCTCATCTGCCACATAGTGATCCATACACCTCAGTGCCTCATCTGCCACATAGTGATTCGTACACCTCAGTGCCTCATCTGACACATAGTGACCCTAACCTTAACCCCTAACCCTAACCCCTAACCCCTACCCTAACCCTAACCCTAACCCCTAACCCCAAACCCTAACCCTAACCCTCATCTGCCACATAGTGATCCATACACCTCAGTGCCTCATCTGCCACATAATGATCCATATACCTCAGTGCCTCATCTGCCACATAATGATCCGTACATCTCAGTGCCTCAGCTGCCACCTAGTGATCCATACACCTCAGTGCCTCATCTGCCACATAATGATCCATACACCTCAGCGCCTCATCTGCCACATAATGATCCGTACACCTCAGTGCCTCAGCTGCCACATAGTGATCCATACACCTCAGTGCCTCATCTGCCACATAATGATCCATACACCTCAGTGTCTCATCAGCCACATATTGACCCATACACCTCAGTGCCTCATCTGACACATAGTGACCCAAACCCTAACCCTAATCCGAACCCGAACCCTCACCCTAACCCTCCCCCTCACCCTAACCCTAACCCTCACCCTAACCCTAACCCTAACCCTAACCCTAATCTGCCACATAGTGATCCATACACCTTAGTGTCTCATCTGCCACATAGTAATCCATGCACATCAGTGCCTCATCTGCCACACAGTGATCCATACACCTCAGTACCAAAATGTAGATAAAGAAAGGACAGCGCCACTCCAGGATGTGAAGAAGATCAGTTACATCTTTAATCCGCCTCTTGTGGCAACGTTTCGGTCATACGACCTTTCTCAAGCACAATACAAAACACGTTTCAACCACCATTATATACCTGTAGACACACCCATCAGTTGAACACCACCCAATGGAGTGACCACTTCCCTTAAAAAACACAATATATAAAAATACAACAATATGAATATAAAAACAGTCCCACAAAGGCAGTCCCACATAGGTCCCATTAACTAACAGAGTTCAACTATACCTGATCGCTCCCACCAATGTATATACATCCATAAAACCCACACGACATACCCAGCTCCCAAAATGTAAACAGAACACATCGCACCAATCAAAATAATGCATCAGCAATTGCCATAGCGATATAGGCGTGTGTAAGGCAAGATCAAAAGAACCTAGCACTCAACTTGATGCCTTTAGAGTGAGTTTTATTGTAGTGGTACACAATAAACGTTTCGGTCCAACACTTGGACCTTCGTCAGTAACGTACTGCTGTAATAGAGAGGGGAGACGAAAAGGGATGGAAGACACACAGTAGCGGCGTCTTAAAGCTGTAGCACATAGGGACGGTAACTAAGGCACATAGGGACCAGCGGTGGAATCCGCGTCTGCTCCCGCCAAATCCAGCCACGGTCTCCATAAGTACCGTCCCTATGTGCTACAGCTTTAAGACGCCGCTACTGTGTGTCTTCCATCCCTTTTCGTCTCCCCTCTCTATTACAGCAGTACGTTACTGACGAAGGTCCAAGTGTTGGACCGAAACGTTTATTGTGTACCACTACAATAAAACTCACTCTAAAGGCATCAAGTTGAGTGCTAGGTTCTTTTGATTATGGTTTAAGAAGGTTTGGGATCCTAACCTAAGCACCACCCCTTTCAGTAGTGCACACGGTACTTTTGTGTGTAAGGCAAGAGTCACCAATCATACGGGTAAGGGGCCTTATCCGCTGACCGGCCCACAGCCGGCATGCAGTGCGCAGCACCGCGTCAGCTCCTAGGGCATTTACCCAATCAGTTCATCCTTAGTGCCGGTGTAACAGGCCAGATTATAACCCCAGGCCAGACTATACCCGGGGTTAAAGTGGCCTAGGCTAGATTATACCCCGGGTATACTTTGGCCTAGGCCAAACTATACCCCGGGGTATAAAATAGCCTAGGCCAAAGTATACCCCTCCAGGCCAGATTATACCCCCCAGGGTAAGCTGAGGGAAAGCTGCTCATTCTTCTAGGTCACAGCTCCCCCTCCCATCGGGCACTGCTCCTTTTCAAGCTCCTCCACCTCTGGTGACGCCAGGGATCTCCCTTTCTAAGCCCCACCCCCTCCCTATAGTCACATGTGACATGAAATCTTCAGCCCTGCTCGTGCCAGCTCGTTGTCTTGGCGCCTTGGATATGCTTGGAAAAGGGCTTTGTATACCTAGGGGGCACTGACGAGCACTGAGGGGTGGGTGGGGAACCCCTTTACTGGTTGCTATGGGATATAGCATGATCACTCTATCCTAGCAACACCTTGGATACGCTTGGAAAAGGGGTTTATCTATCTTGGGGGCACCATTGCAGCACTGCGGGTGGGTGGGGAAACCTTTTACTGGTTGCTATGGGATTTTACATGATCACTCTATCCTAGCAACGCCTTGAATACGCTTGAAAAAGGGGTTTATCTACCTTGGGGGCACTCTCGCAGCACTTAAGGATAGGTGGTTAACCCCTTAGGTGGTTGCTATGGGATTTTACATGACCACTTTATCCTAGCAACGGCTTGTATACGCTTGGAAAAGGGGTTTATCTACCTTGGGGGCACCCTTGCAGCACTGTGGGGAAGCCGGGGAACCCTTTTACTGGTTGCTATGGGATTTTACATGACCAATTTATCCTAGCAACGCCTTGTATACGCTTGGAAAAGGGGTTAATCTACCTTGGGGGCACCCTCACAGCACTGCGGGGTGGGTGGGGAACCCTTTTACTGGTTGCTATGGGATTTTACATGGCCATTCTATCCTAGCAACGCCTTGGATACGCTTAAAAAATGGGTTTATCTACCATGGGGGCACCCTCGCAGCACTGCGGGGAAGCCGGGGAACCCTTTTACTGAGGAAGGAAACAGCACAAAAATTCAAAAGCTGACTTAGGCCATAGTATACCCCCGGGGGATAAACTTTATACCAGGGGGTATAAAATAGTTTTTATAGTATTTCTCTAGGCCATAATGTTATCACTTCACTGTTTTTCTCACCCTATTGCTTATTTGTTGAAAAGTGTGCAGATCTGAACTGACAGTAGATGGCGCTGTCCTGTCAGTGCATAGTTAATGATAACTTGTTTTGTATGTTCTCTATGACACCTCTCTGCTCTCTATGACACCAAATCTTTTCCAATTTTGACAACCATGGAAGATCAATTGTATGACCAGCTTTTGAGATTCTACACTGCAACAGAACAAAGGTACCCTCAGTATACCTACGATCTACCTCCTGAGAAACGTGCAAATGCCAAGTCCCAGTTTAGACAAACAGCAAAGCCATATCGAGCCCAAGGAGGAATTGTTTATCATAGGGAAAAGGAGGTTCTTACTAAAAGTCGACTGCCAAATATCCTGAAGGCCTGTCATGACAACCCAATATCTGGGGGCCATTTTGGCAGAGATAAAACTTTAGCCAAAATCTCTGACCGGTTTTACTGGAAGGGAATGAAAAATGACGTTCACCAGTATGTGAAAGCCTGTCAAAAATGTTTTGTTATAAATCCCAAAATCACAAAGGAAGCTCCACCACTCAACAGTATATCAGTGCCTGGAAAAGTATGGAGCTTAGTTGGGATTGATATGATTGGCCCTCTTCAGGAAACATCAAATGGCAACAAATATATAGTTGCTGCCACTGATCATTTCTCCAAATGGACTGAAGCAACAGCTGTCCCAGATAAGAGTGCCAAGTCAGTGGCAAATTTTTTGTACTCCGTTATCTGTCGCCTTGGCTGTATGGAGACTCTGATTAGCGACCAGGGACGAGAGTTTGTAAACTCGATCATTGACAACCTGATGGAACATTTTCAAACAGATCACCGTATTTCATCTGCATACCACCCACAAACAAATGGCCAGCGGGAACGTGATAATCGGACACTTAAAGAAGCTCTTAGTAAGCTTGTCAATGACCAAGGAAACAACTGGGATCAATTCATCCCTGGTGTTCTGTTTGCCTATCACACATCTGTGCATGCTTCAACCAAGGTTACTCCATTTGAGGTCATGTATGGACGGAAGGCCAAGCTTCCCATGGACCTTAATCCCTCAAAAGATGATACGGTGGATCCCATGCCCATTTCAGATCATGCCACCCCTGATGTGCTAAATACACTGTCAAGCATTCTTAAAAAGCTGCACTCAGACGTCAGTACCAACATCCACTCTGCTCAAGAACACCAGAAGTGTGCCTTTGATCGCCGACACAAAAGCAACAAAGAAATCACTGCTGGTACCATAGTTTATATCAAGAATCAGCGCCGTATTCAACGCATAGGTTCAAAGATGGAACCACGCTGGATTGGACCTTATTTAGTTGTGGAATCCTTGACCAAGGGACGAGTAAAACTTAAGAACAACAAAACTGGCAAGATATTAAGCAACACATACCACACCAGCAACCTAAAGATTTACCAGGATAAAGAGGCTTCTCCACCATCCGATGATGATTATTCCAGTGACTGCCACACAGAAAAATAAGCAAACTAAGGCTTTCAACCTACTACCAAGTTCAAGAAGGAAGTATCTTAGCACCACTCTTGGCCTTACGTTTAGTAAGGTTGTATACTGTGGATGCAGACGAGACCTTGAACAACCACGGCGTACATATAAAACCAAAGGTGATGGAAACTGCTTCTTCCGGGCCATCAGCTACATCTTGACAGGAACAGAGGACAACCATTCCCTTCTCAGAGATAAAGTCATCCACCATATGAAAACTGACTTGACAAAAAAACTACAGGACTACTTGAACCAAAATGTGAATTAATATGTGAACATCTCTGGAATCTCTCGTGATGGAGTCTGGGCAACTGATGCAGAGATCATGACCACGGCGAATCTGTTGAGTTGCGACATAATAATCTACACAAACGTCGGTGACTCCATGGATTGGTTGACATATCCTGCAAGCTTCAATCTGCAGTCAACAACTGAACATGCACTGTATCTTGAAAATAAGCACGATCATTTCAATGTTGTTATCAGTGTTTAGCTTTAAACGTTAATTTGGTAGCAAGGACATGCTAGACTAAATGTCATAATACACAGAATGACTGTTGGGCGATTTGTTGCCCCAGATAATTGCATTGCATGATAAGTGACTTATAGCTAATGAGAAATTATTGCCCCCCCTCCCACCGCTAGGTGGTGCTGGCTCTGCTTCTACAAGCTCCAACGGCACTAGCCAGGTGCCGCTGTCCTCTATGGCGCCTGGCTGTGACGTCGGCGCATGGAGAGGCAGCGCCACCTAGCGGCAGGAGGGGGACCCCGTCTACCAGGAGACGGGCAGCGGCGGTTAGCGAGGGGGGGTAATCGGGCAGCCCCCCTAAGGTAACTATAAAATGGGGGGGTATTTGTAATGCATATGCATTACAAATACCCCCCTTTACAACTACTTTTGCCATGGGCAAAAGTTTTGTATAGTGGGAGGTACTCTTTAAGAATTGTCAGTTTGGTTTCTCAATAAAATGTTGAAGCATTAAGTAATTCTTGTGTATATCACTCAATGCAAATGATTTCATTGGGGTATAATATGAGCTGAGAGGTATAAATTGGGCTAGGCAACTTTAACCCCAGATTAGTTACATAATCTGGCCTGGAGGGGTATAGTTTGGCCTAGGCTATTTTACACCCCGGGGTATAGTTTGGCCTAGGCCAGTTTATGCCCGGGTATACTCTGGCATAGACCAAATTATACCCGGGGTTAATCTGGGACAGGGTTACTTTGGCCTGTTACACCGAGGAACCCTTTTACTGGTTGCTATGGGATTTTACATGACCACTTTATCCTAGCAATGCCTTGTATATGCTTGGAAAAGGGGTTTATCTACCTTGGGGGCACCCTGCTTGCTATAGGGTTTTACATGGTGTAAGTACCTTAGATTGATCATTTGAAATCGCTTAGCAACCAGGAAAAGAGTTCCCCAGCCTCCATGCAATGCTGCGACAGTGCCCCCAAGGTAGATAAGCCCCTTTTCCAAGCGTATCCAAGGCGTTGCTAGGATAAAGTGGCCATGTAAAATCCCATAGCAACCAGTAAAAGGGTTCCCCGGCTTCCCCGCAGTGCTGTGAGGGTGCCCCCAAGGTAGATAAACCCCTTTTCCAACCGTATCCAGGGCGTTGCTAGGATAAAGTGGCCATGTAAAATCCCATAGCAACCAGTAAAAGGGATCCCCACCCACCCCGCAGTGCTGTGAGGGTGTCCTCCAAGGTAGATTAACCCCTTTTCCAAGCGTATACAAGGCGTTGCTAGGATAAATTGGTCATGTAAAATCCCATAGCAACCAGTAAAAGGGTTCCCCGGCTTCCCCGCAGTGCTGTGAGGGTGCCCCCAAGGTAGATAAACCCCTTTTCCAACCGTATCCAGGGCGTTGCTAGGATAAAGTGGCCATGTAAAATCCCATAGCAACCAGTAAAAGGGATCCCCACCCACCCCGCAGTGCTGTGAGGGTGTCCTCCAAGGTAGATTAACCCCTTTTCCAAGCGTATACAAGGCGTTGCTAGGATAAATTGGTCATGTAAAATCCCATAGCAACCAGTAAAAGGGTTCCCCGGCTTCCCCGCAGTGCTGTGAGGGTGCCCCCAAGGTAGATAAACCCCTTTTCCAACCGTATCCAGGGCGTTGCTAGGATAAAGTGGCCATGTAAAATCCCATAGCAACCAGTAAAAGGGATCCCCACCCACCCCGCAGTGCTGTGAGGGTGTCCTCCAAGGTAGATTAACCCCTTTTCCAAGCGTATACAAGGCGTTGCTAGGATAAATTGGTCATGTAAAATCCCATAGCAACCAGTAAAAGGGTTCCCCGGCTTCCCCGCAGTGCTGTGAGGGTGCCCCCAAGGTAGATAAACCCCTTTTCCAACCGTATCCAGGGCGTTGCTAGGATAAAGTGGCCATGTAAAATCCCATAGCAACCAGTAAAAGGGATCCCCACCCACCCCGCAGTGCTGTGAGGGTGTCCTCCAAGGTAGATTAACCCCTTTTCCAAGCGTATACAAGGCGTTGCTAGGATAAATTGGTCATGTAAAATCCCATAGCAACCAGTAAAAGGGTTCCCCGGCTTCCCCGCAGTGCTGTGAGGGTGCCCCCAAGGTAGATAAACCCCTTTTCCAACCGTATCCAGGGCGTTGCTAGGATAAAGTGGCCATGTAAAATCCCATAGCAACCAGTAAAAGGGATCCCCACCCACCCCGCAGTGCTGTGAGGGTGCCCCCAAGGTAGATTAACCCCTTTTCCAAGCGTATACAAGGCGTTGCTAGGATAAATTGGTCATGTAAAATCCCATAGCAACCAGTAAAAGGGTTCCCCGGCTTCCCCGCAGTGCTGTGAGGGTGCCCCCCAAGGTAGATAAACCCCTTTTCCAACCGTATCCAGGGCGTTGCTAGGATAAAGTGGCCATGTAAAATCCCATAGCAACCAGTAAAAGGCTATAGTCTGGCCTGAGGGTATAGTGTGGCCTGTTATAGTTTGGCCTAGGCTGTTTTACATCCTTAGGTATAGTTTGGCCTAGGCCAAAATATACCCAGGGTTAAATGTAGCCTAGGCCACTTTAACCCTGGGGGGTATAATGTGGCCTGGAGGGGTATAGTTTGGCCTAGGCTATTTTACACCCCGGGGTATAGTTTGGCCTAGGCCATTTTATGCCTGGGTATAGTTTGGCCTAGGCCAGTTTATACCCCGGGGTATACTCTGGCCTAGGCCAAATTATACCCGGGGTTAATCTGGGACGGGGTTACTTTGGCCTGTTACACCGGAAATGACGGCGCCTCATCGGAGGGATCCTATTGCGCATGTCAAAGACTCCCTCCTTAGCGCACATATCCAAAAACTTCTCCTACTCCAGCGCTAAACTGCGCATGTCTGCGTCGTCATGGAAACATGATGTTGTTTCGCCGGAGGGAGTCCCAGTACGCATGTCGGAAGTACATCTATTAATCATGCCGCACAAATCCATAGGTTTCTCCTGTCCAGGGGTTGTACAGCGTCTCCCATCATATGTACGCTCCATAGCACGCATGTCCATAATTCATGTAACCCCATTGCCAATGCACATGACAATAGTTGTCTATAATAGAACATATTGCACATATCCCAATTAGGCCAGTATTCATGCAAATATCCCCGCTGATCCCCATCCAAAAGAGGGGGCATTCCATACATAATATATCACGGAGATGCATCAAGTATTCATCTGGGGCAAAAAAGCATGTCATATAATAGGGCACATAACAGGATCTGGTGGTTGAAACGTGTTTTGTATTGTGCTTGAGAAAGGTCGTATGACCGAAACGTTGCCACAAGAGGCGGATTAAAGATGTAACTGATCTTCTTCACATCCTGGAGTGGCGCTGTCCTTTCTTTATCTACATTTTGGTACTTTGGACTGGGTTGGACCCCCTGGTAAGGACGTGCGCTTCTGAGTCCAGAGAGACTATGGTGCTTTAGGGTGCGGCCCTACAACCTTTGATACCATACACCTCAGTGCCTCATCTGCCACAGTGATCCATACACCTCAGTGCCTCATCTGCCACATAGTGATCCATACACATCAGTGCCTCATCTGCCACTCAGTGATCCATACACCTCAGTGCCTCATCTGCCACATAGTGATCCATACACCTCAGTGTCTCATCTTCCACATAGTGATCCATACACCTCAGTGCCTCATCTGCCACATAGTGATCCATACACCTAACCCTATACCCTAACCCTAACCCTAACCCCTAACCCTAACCGTAACCCTAACCCTCATCTGCCACATAGTGATCCATACACCTCAGTGCCTCATCTGCCACATAATGATCCATACACCTCAGTGCCTCATCTGCCACATAATGATCCGTACACCTCAGTGCCTCATGTGCCACATAGTGATCCATACACCTCAGTGCCTCATCTGCCACATAGTGATCCGTACACCTCAGTGCCTCATCTGACATATAGTGACCCTAACCCTAACCCTAACCCCTAACCCTAACCCCTAACCCCTACCCTAACCCTAACCCTAACCCTAACCCCTAACCCCTAACCCTAACCCTAACCCTCATCTGCCACATAGTGATCCATACACCTCAGTGCCTCATCTGCCACATAATGATCCATACACCTCAGTGCCTCATCTGCCACATAATGATCCGTACACCTCAGTTCCTCAGCTGCCACATAGTGATCCATACACCTCAGTGCCTCATCTGCCACATAATGATCCATACACCTCAGTGCCTCATCTGAAACATAATGATCCGTACACCTCAGTGCCTCAGCTGCCACATAGTGATCCATACACCTCAGTGCCTCATCTGCCACATAATGATCCATACACCTCAGTGCCTCATCTGCCACATAGTGATCCATACACCTCAGTGCCTCATCTGCCACATAGTGATCCATACACCTCAGTGCCTCATCTGCCACATAATGATCCATACACCTCAGAGCCTCATCTGGCACATAATGATCCATACACCTCAGTGCCTCATCTGCCACATAGTGATCAATACACCTCAGTGTCTCATCAGCCACATATTGACCCATACACCTCAGTGCCTCATCTGACACATAGTGACCCGAACCCTAACCCTAATCCGAACCCTCACCCTCACCCTAACCCTCCCCCTCACCCTAACCCTAATCTGCCACATAGTGATCCATACACCTTAGTGTCTCATCTGCCACATAGTAATCCATGCACCTCAGTGCCTCATCTGCCACGTAGTGATCCGTACACCTCAGTGCCTCATCTGCCACATAGTGATCCATACACCTCAGTGCCTCATCTGCCACATAGTGATCCATACACTTCAGTGCCTCATCTGCCACATAGTGATCCATACACCTCAGTGCCTAATCTACCACATAGTGATCCATGTACTTGTGCCTCATAGTGATCAATATACCTCAGTGCCTCATCTGCCACATAATGATCCATACACGTCAGAGCCTCATCAGCCACATAGTGATCCATACACCTCAGTGCCTCATCTGCCGCATAATGATCCATACACCTCAGTGCCTCATCTGCCACATAATGATCCGTACACCTCAGTGCCTCATCTGCCACATAGTGATCCGTACACCTCAGTGCCTCATCTGACACATAGTGACCCAAACCCTAACCCTGACCCTGACCCTGACCATAACCCTCATCTGCCACATAGTGATCCGTACACCTCAGTGCCTAATCTACCACATAGTGATCCATGTACTTGTGCCTCATAGTGATCAATATACCTCAGTGCCTCATCTGCCACATAATGATCCATACACCTCAGTGCCTCATCTGCCACATAATGATCCGTACACCTCAGTGCCTCATCTGCCACATAGTGATCAATACACCTCAGTGTCTCATCAGCCACATATTGACCCATACACCTCAGTGCCTCATCTGACACATAGTGACCCTAACCCTAACCCTAACCCATTCACCTACCCCTATACCCTAACCCTAACCCTAACCCCTAACCCTAACCCTAACCGTAACCCTAACCCTCATCTGCCACATAGTGATCCATACACCTCAGTGCCTCATCTGCCACATAATGTTCCATACACCTCAGTGCCTCATCTGCCACATAATGATCCGTACACCTCAGTGCCTCATCTGCCACATAGTGATCCATACACCTCAGTGCCTCATCTGCCACATAGTGATTCGTGATTCTGCGCCGGATCGATGGACTGCACATTGAGGGTGATACTCTACTAGTTTCAGTGGATGTGGAATCCCTGTATACTAACATCAAGCATAAGGATGGACTATCAGCGGTCCGGTTTTTTCTTTCCACCTCCTCTTTACCTATTGAATTTAGGGACCTTCTGCTGGAACTTCTAGAGTTTACCCTCACACACAACTTTTTTGTGTTCAAGGGCAACTTCTACCTGCAGCTCCAGGGGACCGCCATGGGGGCGGCCTTTGCGCCGGCCTATGCCGGTCTCTTTATGGGGCTGTGGGAGAGGGAACTCTTCCTGTCCGATGAACTGGGGTCGATGGACCGGGTCCCGTTTTGGACCCGGTACATTGACGATATCTTCTTCATGTGGCAGGGCACTCCAGTTGATCTGGAGCAGTTGATCTATACCCTTAATAACAATGATCTCAATATCCATCTTACATTCATATATAGTGGTGAATCTTTGGATTTTCTAGATGTGACAATAAGGAGAGATCCTTCCGGAACCCTACAGACGGACATTTGTAGGAAGGAAACTTCCACAAATACACTCTTACACGCTACTTCTGGCCATCCACGCCACATGATCAATTCTGTACCTGTGGGGCAATTTCTCCGCCTACGTAGGATATGCTCGTCAGAGGCGGATTTTATATCACGGGCGGATGATTTGAGTGAACGGTTTAGATCCCGCGGGTACAGCAATCGATCTATCAAACGTGCGTTTAATCGGGCCAAACATGCCACTCGTCAGAATCTCCTATTTGACAATACAGTACGGTCTAATACTAATACTCCCTCTATATTAAGATTTGTTACCACCTTTAGCTCACAATCGGATAGACTTAGATCCATCCTCCAAAGGGCTTGGCCCATTTTACGGGTGGATTCGAGTATTGCCAGATTGCTCCCTGAGAGGCCGTCCTTGGCTTTTCGACGTGCTAAAAATCTGAGGGACCATCTGGTCTCCAGTCATTACTCCAATGAGGGGGTGGTTACGTTCCTGTCTAATTTTTCTAGGAGTGTTGGATGTTTTCCGTGTGGGGGCTGTGTCGCCTGCCCCAATATTGTACGATGTAGTGAATTCTCTAATTCTGATAACACCAAGCAATTTAGAATTAGACAGCGGATTACTTGCACCACGAGGTATGTGGTATATCATGCCACATGCCCGTGTGGATTAATCTATGTTGGACTAACATCGCGCCAATTAAAGGTCCGCGTAAGAGAACACGTATTGGGTATTGAGGCGGCACGCACCCACACGGATACATCCACACTTAAGACCCTACCCCGCCACTTTAAGGAATTTCACAATTGTGATGGTTCCTCCCTGAAAGTTAGAGGGATTGTTGCACTTAAAATCAACATCAGGGGGGGTGCACTTACAAAAAGACTGGGTAGACTGGAGACCAGATGGATCTGGCAACTCAACACTCTTCATCCGTTTGGGCTTAATGAGGGGCTCTCCTTCGCTCCTTTCCTGTAATTGTTGTCTGCTGGCTGCTGTGCATCATAACCGTGCGCTCTTTTGCACTTGTTTTTATTCTTAGTTTTATCTTTTATGTTTACTCTTTGTTTCTAATTGTTTCTTCATTATTTGCAGTTCCAAGTATGTGCTGTTTCCCCATCCGAAATGATTAGTGTCGATATCATCTTCATATATCTACTCTACAACTGCTTTCCATGGCTCTTATATTATATGCTGTAGTATATATTCTGTAATTTTGTATAATCATGTGGCCATCGTGTCCGTATGGTATGCCTGGTTATTTATTTATATATATTTATATATATTTACTTATTTATATATTATATGTTATATTTTTGTCTTACTTGTGTTATAAAATACCAGTCTTTACATTTTTTATTACTTAATATATATCTACATTACTTATTTGATGTGTTGTGTTACATTCCTGTACATGTCTTTTAGCATATACTGCCATATGTCGCACTGCTTTTCTTGCTTTGGATGGCCAAATTTGGTCATGCTGGTTATTTTCTGTACTTCTTTTATATATTGATCTGCACACTTATGTACTGTACCGTCCCCAGGTACGGTCGCCTCTGTACACTCTAGTTACATGGAATATACACCTGCGATATGGGCACACATTACCTTCTTTAAAATGGCCGCGATCATACTTCCGGTTATGCGCTATATGCGCTCTGCTATCTCTCTGCTATTTCCTGCCGTCTCCCCACGTTTGGTCACATGGGCCCATGTGTACCAATGTGGTGGGCGGTCTAATGGTGGACTGATTTCCGGAATTACGGCGCATATAAGGATGGGGTTCTTTCATTGCGGATATGCCTCTCTTGAGGAAGGATTATCCGAAACGCGCGTCGGGAGGTGGGGGATGCCACATCACATGTCCGGGTAATACTACCATCAGGTATGCTACTGGTCCGTTTTGCCGCTGATCACTGCTACTTAGTTTCCCACTGTTGGGTCATTATATGTATCTAATTATGTATGAGCAGGGTGTCTTTTTGGGCTTTTATGGACTGGTATACCTTCATTTGGAGGATGTGTGATGTTGGGTCCCTCTTGCATGTGCTATTTGAGGGCCGGTTTTTCACCCCTCGTTATTTTAGCCTTTTGTATATGTTTGTATTTCAATAAAGCTTGTAATTCATTTACTTTGGACTAGTACACCTTTTTTTCTGTGGTTTTGTATATGTTTGGTGTGTCCTACACATCGTTTCCATTTGACTTCCATTTATGGCACTATGTTGCTTTTTGTTATTAGGAGTCATATGTGCTTTCCGTGTCTTTATCTAATCTTTTCTGTGTTATGCACAGGCACTTTGGGCGGCATCATGGATTTTCGGGCCAAAGAAAAAACGTGGCTCTATGAGATGGATAAGGTTTTTCGTGACGGTGGGGTTGATGCACCGCAGCCAGCGGACTCCTTAGGGGAGGATAAGCTTTCCACCATTAAAAATCATATTGAGAAACGCACCAGAATTTGGTGGAATAAAATGTTCTTGGAGAGATATATTGGTAATAAAATGATCCCGAGGGGATTAAGGGTAAGAGTTATTCCGTCATATCCAGTGGAGGATCCGGGAATCATTGCCAAGTGGGAGGAGACTTGTAACGGTTGCTCTAATACACTTATGCAACTGCTGATTGAAATGAACACTAGTAAGATCAGTGAACTGGATGGTCTTATTGATGGCTTACAAACTGAGGTTCGAGCTCTATGCCCAATTGATAGAATCAATAAATTTGAAGTCACCTTAGATAAATCCATGGACATAATGGTAAAAAAGATTCAGGAAACTCAAATGCTGAAATATGCAAGAGACCTAAGGGATTATCAAAATAGAAGAGTCTATCTATGGCGTGGTATAAATAATACTAATTTACAGAAAAGTCCGTCAACTACATCTATCAATTCCACCAGTGGCGGTTCTGATGTGTCTAATGCTTCTGCGTCCACTACTGGACCATTGGAAGAAAATAATAGGTTTCGGGATCATTCCTATCACCCGTACAAGAGAGCTTCTTCGGTCCCAAGGAATATTAGGGACAATAAGGTGATTAACCTAAGTCAGTATGCTCTTTCTGAGGTGGATTTGGGGCTTCTTGGGAGGGGTCTCTCCTTTGCACCTACATCTGGTTTTGACTTGTTCACCACTATTAAAGATCTGCATATGTTTGCGAGATCATTGATCTTTAAGAAATATTATAGTACCAATAACATTCAATCTATTTTTCCGACAGAGGAGGAACAAGAGGCCCTGAGAATTCTAGAGGAATTGGCAATTGAACACACTGGAGGTGGAGGTAAGATTCCACCCACAATTCGTCCACGTTCCAATAAGTTCCCCTCATTATCTACATGTGCTAATGTGGATTTATTTGTTAAAGTGGTGATGGATGAGCTCTATAAAGTTCCCACATGTGTGGTAAATGACAATCTTTCTCGGGAGGAGAGGGATCGGTTGGTGTATCTTCAGGGGCTACCCGACATTGTTATTAAACCAGCGGACAAGGGTGGTAACGTCGTTCTCTGGCCAACTAATATGTACGAGAGGGAAGCTTTCCGTCAGCTCAATAACAGCACTTGCTATCGGAAGCTTACCTATAATCCACTCTCGGCATACTCGGGTCAATTAGAGACTATTTTAAAACGTGCACTGGAGAATGACGTTATCACCCGTGATCTTAGACTTGCCCTGGTGGTTCCTGAACCGACTATCCCTACCTTCTATCTTCTCCCGAAGATCCACAAGAGCACATCCTCTCCACCAGGCAGACCGATTATTTCGGGGAGGGGTAACTTCTTGGAAAACATCAATAAGTGGATTGATTATCATCTCCAACCTCTTGTCTCGGGCCTCCCCTCCTTTCTTAAGGATACGGGTGATCTTCTGCGCCGGATCGATGGACTGCACATTGAGGGTGATACTCTACTAGTTTCAGCGGATGTGGAATCCCTGTATACTAACATCAAGCATAAGGATGGACTATCAGCGGTCCGGTTTTTTCTTTCCACCTCCTCTTTACCTATTGAATTTAGGGACCTTCTGCTGGAACTTCTAGAGTTTACCCTCACACACAACTTTTTTGTGTTCAAGGGCAACTTCTACCTGCAGCTCCAGGGGACCGCCATGGGGGCGGCCTTTGCGCCGGCCTATGCCGGTCTCTTTATGGGGCTGTGGGAGAGGGAACTCTTCCTGTCCGATGAACTGGGGTCGATGGACCGGGTCCCGTTTTGGACCCGGTACATTGACGATATCTTCTTCATGTGGCAGGGCACTCCAGTTGATCTGGAGCAGTTGATCTATACCCTTAATAACAATGATCTCAATATCCATCTTACATTCATATATAGTGGTGAATCTTTGGATTTTCTAGATGTGACAATAAGGAGAGATCCTTCCGGAACCCTACAGACGGACATTTTTAGGAAGGAAACTTCCACAAATACACTCTTACACGCTACTTCTGGCCATCCACGCCACATGATCAATTCTGTACCTGTGGGGCAATTTCTCCGCCTACGTAGGATATGCTCGTCAGAGGCGGATTTTATATCACGGGCGGATGATTTGAGTGAACGGTTTAGATCCCGCGGGTACAGCAATCGATCTATCAAACGTGCGTTTAATCGGGCCAAACATGCCACTCGTCAGAATCTCCTATTTGACAATACAGTACGGTCTAATACTAATACTCCCTCTATATTAAGATTTGTTACCACCTTTAGCTCACAATCGGATAGACTTAGATCCATCCTCCAAAGGGCTTGGCCCATTTTACGGGTGGATTCGAGTATTGCCAGATTGCTCCCTGAGAGGCCGTCCTTGGCTTTTCGACGTGCTAAAAATCTGAGGGACCATCTGGTCTCCAGTCATTACTCCAATGAGGGGGTGGTTACGTTCCTGTCTAATTTTTCTAGGAGTGTTGGATGTTTTCCGTGTGGGGGCTGTGTCGCCTGCCCCAATATTGTACGATGTAGTGAATTCTCTAATTCTGATAACACCAAGCAATTTAGAATTAGACAGCGGATTACTTGCACCACGAGGTATGTGGTATATCATGCCACATGCCCGTGTGGATTAATCTATGTTGGACTAACATCGCGCCAATTAAAGGTCCGCGTAAGAGAACACGTATTGGGTATTGAGGCGGCACGCACCCACACGGATACATCCACACTTAAGACCCTACCTCGCCACTTTAAGGAATTTCACAATTGTGATGGTTCCTCCCTGAAAGTTAGAGGGATTGTTGCACTTAAAATCAACATCAGGGGGGGTGCACTTACAAAAAGACTGGGTAGACTGGAGACCAGATGGATCTGGCAACTCAACACTCTTCATCCGTTTGGGCTTAATGAGGGGCTCTCCTTCGCTCCTTTCCTGTAATTGTTGTCTGCTGGCTGCTGTGCATCATAACCGTGCGCTCTTTTGCACTTGTTTTTATTCTTAGTTTTATCTTTTATGTTTACTCTTTGTTTCTAATTGTTTCTTCATTATTTGCAGTTCCAAGTATGTGCTGTTTCCCCATCCGAAATGATTAGTGTCGATATCATCTTCATATATCTACTCTACAACTGCTTTCCATGGCTCTTATATTATATGCTGTAGTATATATTCTGTAATTTTGTATAATCATGTGGCCATCGTGTCCGTATGGTATGCCTGGTTATTTATTTATATATATTTATATATATTTACTTATTTATATATTATATGTTATATTTTTGTCTTACTTGTGTTATAAAATACCAGTCTTTACATTTTTTATTACTTAATATATATCTACATTACTTATTTGATGTGTTGTGTTACATTCCTGTACATGTCTTTTAGCATATACTGCCATATGTCGCACTGCTTTTCTTGCTTTGGATGGCCAAATTTGGTCATGCTGGTTATTTTCTGTACTTCTTTTATATATTGATCTGCACACTTATGTACTGTACCGTCCCCAGGTACGGTCGCCTCTGTACACTCTAGTTACATGGAATATACACCTGCGATATGGGCACACATTACCTTCTTTAAAATGGCCGCGATCATACTTCCGGTTATGCGCTATATGCGCTCTGCTATCTCTCTGCTATTTCCTGCCGTCTCCCCACGTTTGGTCACATGGGCCCATGTGTACCAATGTGGTGGGCGGTCTAATGGTGGACTGATTTCCGGAATTACGGCGCATATAAGGATGGGGTTCTTTCATTGCGGATATGCCTCTCTTGAGGAAGGATTATCCGAAACGCGCGTCGGGAGGTGGGGGATGCCACATCACATGTCCGGGTAATACTACCATCAGGTATGCTACTGGTCCGTTTTGCCGCTGACCACTGCTACTTAGTTTCCCACTGTTGGGTCATTATATGTATCTAATTATGTATGAGCAGGGTGTCTTTTTGGGCTTTTATGGACTAATATACCTTCATTTGGAGGATGTGTGATGTTGGGTCCCTCTTGCATGTGCTATTTGAGGGCCGGTTTTTCACCCCTCGTTATTTTAGCCTTTTGTATATGTTTGTATTTCAATAAAGCTTGTAATTCATTTACTTTGGACTAGTACACCTTTTTTTCTGTGGTTTTGATTCGTGCACCTCAGTGCCTCATCTGACACATAGTGACCCTAACCCTAACCCCTAACCCTAACCCCTAACCCCTACCCTAACCCTAACCCTAACCCCTAACCCCAAACCCTAACCCTAACCCTCATCTGCCACATAGTGATCCATACACCTCAGTGCCTCATCTGCCACATAATGATCCATATACCTCAGTGCCTCATCTGCCACATAATGATCCGTACACCTCATTGCCTCATCTGCCACATAGTGATCCATACACCTCAGTGCCTCATCTGCCACATAGTGATCCGTACACCTCAGTGCCTCATCTGCCACATAGTGGTCCATACACCTCGGTACCTAATCTACCACATAGTGATCCATGTACTTGTGCCTCATAGTGATCAATATACCTCAGTGCCTCATCTGCCACATAATGATCCATACACCTCAGTGCCTCATCTGCCACATAATGATCCGTACACCTCAGTGCCTCATCTGCCACATAGTGATCCATACACCTCAGTGCCTCATCTGCCACATAGTGATCCGTACACCTCAGTGCCTCATCTGACACATAGTGACCCAAACCCTAACCCTGACCCTGACCCTGACCATAACCCTCATCTGCCACATAGTGATCCGTACACCTCAGTGCCTAATCTACCTCATAGTGATCCATGTACTTGTGCCTCATAGTGATCAATATACCTCAGTGCCTCATCTGCCACATAATGATCCATACACCTCAGAGCCTCATCAGCCACATAGTGATCCATACACCTCACTGCCTCATCTGCCACATAGTGATCCATACACCTAACCCGATACCCTAACCCTAACCCTAACCCCTAACCCTAACCGTAACCCTAACCCTCATCTGCCACATAGTGATCCATACACCTCAGTGCCTCATCTGCCACATAATGATCCATACACCTCAGTGCCTCATCTGCCACATAATGATCCGTACACCTCAGTGCCTCATCTGCCACATAGTGATCCATACACCTCAGTGCCTCATCTGCCACATAGTGATCCATACACCTCAGTGCCTCATCTGCCACATAATGATCCATACACCTCAGTGCCTCATCTGCCACATAGTGATCCATTCACCTACCCCTATACCCTAACCCTAACCCTAACCCCTAACCCTAACCCTAACCCAAACCGTAACCCTAACCCTCATCTGCCACATAGTGATCCATACACCTCAGTGCCTCATCTGCCACATAATGATCAATACACCTCAGTGCCTCATCTGCCACATAATGATCCGTACACCTCAGTGCCTCATCTGCCACATAGTGATCCATACACCTCAGTGCCTCATCTGCCACATAGTGATTCGTACACCTCAGTGCCTCATCTGACACATAGTGACCCTAACCCTAACCCCTAACCCTAACCCCTAACCCCTACCTAACCCTAACCCTAACCCCTAACCCCAAACCCTAACCCTAACCCTCATCTGCCACATAGTGATCCATACACCTCAGTGCCTCATCTGCCACATAATGATCCATATACCTCAGTGCCTCATCTGCCACATAATGATCCGTACACCTCAGTGCCTCATCTGCCACATAGTGATCCGTACACCTCAGTGCCTCATCTGACACATAGTGACCCAAACCCTAACCCTGACCCTGACCCTGACCATAACCCTCATCTGCCACATAGTGATCCATACACCTCAGTGCCTAATCTACCACATAGTGATCCATGTACTTGTGCCTCATAGTGATCAATATACCTCAGTGCCTCATCTGCCACATAATGATCCATACACCTCAGAGCCTCATCAGCCACATAGTGATCCATACACCTCACTGCCTCATCTGCCACATAGTGATCCATACACCTAACCCTATACCCTAACCCTAACCCTAACCCCTAACCCTAACCCCTAACCCTAACCGTAACCCTAACCCTCATCTGCCACATAGTGATCCATACACCTCAGTGCCTCATCTGCCACATAATGATCCATACACCTCAGTGCCTCATCTGCCACATAATGATCCGTACACCTCAGTGCCTCATCTGCCACATAGTGATCCATACACCTCAGTGCCTCATCTGCCACATAGTGATCCATACACCTCAGTGCCTCATCTGCCACATAGTGATCCGTACACCTCAGTGCCTCATCTGACATATAGTGACCCTAACCCTAACCCTAACCCCTAACCCCTACCTAACCCTAACCCTAACCCTAACCCTAACCCCTAACCCCTAACCCTAACCCTCATCTGCCACATAGTGATCCATACACCTCAGTGCCTCATCTGCCACATAATGATCCATACACCTCAGTGCCTCATCTGCCACATAATGATCCGTACACCTCAGTGCCTCATCTGCCACATAATGATCCATACACCTCAGTGACTCATCTGCCACATAATGATCCGTACACCTCAGTGCCTCATCTGCCACATAGTGATCCATACACCTCAGTGCCTCATCTGCCACATAGTGATCCGTACACCTCAGTGCCTCATCTGACATATAGTGACCCTAACCCTAACCCTAACCCCTAACCCCTACCTAACCCTAACCCTAACCCTAACCCTAACCCCTAACCCCTAACCCTAACCCTCATCTGCCACATAGTGATCCATACACCTCAGTGCCTCATCTGCCACATAATGATCCATACACCTCAGTGCCTCATCTGCCACATAATGATCCGTACACCTCAGTGCCTCAGCTGCCAAATAGTGATCCATACTCCTCAGTGCCTCATCTGCCACATAATGATCCATACACCTCAGTGCCTCATCTGCCACATAATGATCCGTACACCTCAGTGCCTCAGCTGCCACATAGTGATCCATACACCTCAGTGCCTCATCTGTCACATAATGATCCATACACCTCAGTGCCTCATCTGCCACATAGTGATCCATACACCTCAGTGCCTCAGCTGCCACATAGTGATCCATACACCTCAGTGCCTCATCTGACACATAGTGACCCAAACCCTAACCCTGACCCTGACCCTGACCATAACCCTCATCTGCCACATAGTGATCCGTACACCTCAGTGCCTAATCTACCACATAGTGATCCATGTACTTGTGCCTCATAGTGATCAATATACCTCAGTGCCTCATCTGCCACATAATGATCCATACACCTCAGTGCCTCATCTGCCACATAATGATCCGTACACCTCAGTGCCTCATCTGCCACATAGTGATCAATACACCTCAGTGTCTCATCAGCCACATATTGACCCATACACCTCAGTGCCTCATCTGACACATAGTGACCCTAACCCTAACCCTAACCCATTCACCTACCCCTATACCCTAACCCTAACCCTAACCCCTAACCCTAACCCTAACCCTAACCGTAACCCTAACCCTCATCTGCCACATAGTGATCCATACACCTCAGTGCCTCATCTGCCACATAATGTTCCATACACCTCAGTGCCTCATCTGCCACATAATGATCCGTACACCTCAGTGCCTCATCTGCCACATAGTGATCCATACACCTCAGTGCCTCATCTGCCACATAGTGATTCGTACACCTCAGTGCCTCATCTGACACATAGTGACCCTAACCCTAACCCCTAACCCTAACCCCTAACCCCTACCCTAACCCTAACCCTAACCCCTAACCCCAAACCCTAACCCTAACCCTCATCTGCCACATAGTGATCCATACACCTCAGTGCCTCATCTGCCACATAATGATCCATATACCTCAGTGCATCATCTGCCACATAATGATCCGTACACCTAAGTGCCTCATCTGCCACATAGTGATCCATACACGTCAGTGCCTCATCTGCCACATAGTGATCCGTACACCTCAGTGCCTCATCTGCCACATAGTGATCCATACACCTCGGTACCTAATCTACCACATAGTGATCCATGTACTTGTGCCTCATAGTGATCAATATACCTCAGTGCCTCATCTGCCACATAATGATCCATACACCTCAGTGCCTCATCTGCCACATAATGATCCGTACACCTCAGTGCCTCATCTGCCACATAGTGATCCATACACCTCAGTGCCTCATCTGCCACATAGTGATCCGTACACCTCAGTGCCTCATCTGACACATAGTGACCCAAACCCTAACCCTGACCCTGACCCTGACCATAACCCTCATCTGCCACATAGTGATCCGTACACCTCAGTGCCTCATCTACCTCATAGTGATCCATGTACTTGTGCCTCATAGTGATCAATATACCTCAGTGCCTCATCTGCCACATAATGATCCATACACCTCAGAGCCTCATCAGCCACATAGTGATACATACACCTCACTGCCTCATCTGCCACATAGTGATCCATACACCTAACCCTATACCCTAACCCTAACCCTAACCCCTAACCCTAACCGTAACCCTAACCCTCATCTGCCACATAGTGATCCATACACCTCAGTGCCTCATCTGCCACATAATGATCCATACACCTCAGTGCCTCATCTGCCACATAATGATCCGTACACCTCAGTGCCTCATCTGCCACATAGTGATCCATACACCTCAGTGCCTCATCTGCCACATAGTGATCCATACACCTCAGTGCCTCATCTGCCACATAATGATCCATACACCTCAGTGCCTCATCTGCCACATAGTGATCCATTCACCTACCCCTATACCCTAACCCTAACCCTAACCCCTAACCCTAACCCTAACCCTAACCGTAACCCTAACCCTCATCTGCCACATAGTGATCCATACACCTCAGTGCCTCATCTGCCACATAATGATCAATACACCTCAGTGCCTCATCTGCCACATAATGATCCGTACACCTCAGTGCCTCATCTGCCACATAGTGATCCATACACCTCAGTGCCTCATCTGCCACATAGTGATTCGTACACCTCAGTGCCTCATCTGACACATAGTGACCCTAACCCTAACCCCTAACCCTAACCCCTAACCCCTACCTAACCCTAACCCTAACCCCTAACCCCAAACCCTAACCCTAACCCTCATCTGCCACATAGTGATCCATACACCTCAGTGCCTCATCTGCCACATAATGATCCATATACCTCAGTGCCTCATCTGCCACATAATGATCCGTACACCTCAGTGCCTCATCTGCCACATAGTGATCCATACACCTCAGTGCCTCATCTGCCACATAGTGATCCGTACACCTCAGTGCCTCATCTGACATATAGTGACCCTAACCCTAACCCTAACCCCTAACCCTAACCCCTAACCCCTACCCTAACCCTAACCCTAACCCTAACCCCTAACCCCTAACCCTAACCCTCATCTGCCACATAGTGATCCATACACCTCAGTGCCTCATCTGCCACATAATGATCCATACACCTCAGTGCCTCATCTGCCACATAATGATCCGTACACCTCAGTGCCTCAGCTGCCAAATAGTGATCCATACTCCTCAGTGCCTCATCTGCCACATAATGATCCATACACCTCAGTGCCTCATCTGCCACATAATGATCCGTACATCTCAGTGCCTCAGCTGCCACATAGTGATCCATACACCTCAGTGCCTCATCTGTCACATAATAATCCATACACCTCAGTGCCTCATCTGCCACATAGTGATCCATACACCTCAGTGCCTCAGCTGCCACATAGTGATCCATACACCTCAGTGCCTCATCTGCCACATAATGATCCATACACCTCAGTGCCTTATCTGCCACATAGTGATCCATACACCTCAGTGCCTCATCTGCCACATAGTGATCCATACACCTCAGTGCCTCATCTGACACATAGTGACCCGAACCCTAACCCTGACCCTGACCCTGACCATAACCCTCATCTGCCACATAGTGATCCATACACCTCAGTGCCTAATCTACCACATAGTGATCCATGTACTTGTGCCTCATAGTGATCAATATACCTCAGTGCCTCATCTGCCACATAATGATCCAGTGTCTATAGAAAAATCAGCCGCACACTCAAGACTTGCAGATTTTTACGTGAAAGTTGTATTTTTTATTATTAGTACAGGCATCACCAAATGCTTATTAGTGTTCAGAGAAAATGACGGATACTTTAAGTTACGATTAACGTTTCGACCAAGGCTGGTCTTTGTCAAAACCACACTTCTAATGAAGGGTAGAAAAGGTGCAGAAGCAGTCCGGAGTGGGCAGAGTCTGCAGGGGTCCTGTAGCACTGAGTCCGTCTCATTGGTGATGCAGTCAACCCTAATGATCCATACACCTCAGAGCCTCATCAGCCACATAGTGATCCATACACCTCAGTGCCTCATCTGCCACATAATGATCCATACACCTCAGTGCCTCATCTGCCACATAGTGATCCATACACCTCATTGCCTCATCTGCCACATAGTGATCCATACACCTCAGTGCCTAATCTACCACATAGTGATCCATGTACTTGTGCCTCATAGTGATCAATATACCTCAGTGCCTCATCTGCCACATAATGATCCATACACGTCAGAGCCTCATCAGCCACATAGTGATCCATACACCTCAGTGCCTCATCTGCCACATAATGATCCATACACCTCAGTGCCTCATCTGCCACATAGTGATCCGTACACCTCAGTGCCTCATCTGACACATAGTGACCCAAACCCTAACCCTGACCCTGACCCTGACCATAACCCTCATCTGCCACATAGTGATCCGTACACCTCAGTGCCTAATCTACCACATAGTGATCCATGTACTTGTGCCTCATAGTGATCAATATACCTCAGTGCCTCATCTGCCACATAATGATCCATACACCTCAGTGCCTCATCTGCCACATGATGATCGGTACACCTCAGTGCCTCATCTGCCACATAGTGATCAATACACCTCAGTGTCTCATCAGCCACATATTGACCCACACACCTCAGTGCCTCATCTGACACATAGTGACCCTAACCCTAACCCATTCACCTACCCCTATACCCTAACCCTAACCCTAACCCCTAACCCTAACCCTAACCCTAACCCTAACCGTAACCCTAACCCTCATCTGCCACATAGTGATCCATACACCTCAGTGCCTCATCTGCCACATAATGTTCCATACACCTCAGTGCCTCATCTGCCACATAATGATCCGTACACCTCAGTGCCTCATCTGCCACATAGTGATCCATACACCTCAGTGCCTCATCTGCCACATAGTGATTCGTACACCTCAGTGCCTCATCTGACACATAGTGACCCTAACCCTAACCCCTAACCCTATCCCCTAACCCCTACCCTAACCCTAACCCCTAACCCCAAACCCTAACCCTAACCCTCATCTGCCACATAGTGATTCTTACACCTCAGTGCCTCATCTGCCACATAATGATCCATATACCTCAGTGCCTCATCTGCCACATAATGATCCGTACACCTCAGTGCCTCATCTGCCACATAGTGATCCATACACCTCAGTGCCTCATCTGCCACATAGTGATCCGTACACCTCAGTGCCTCATCTGCCACATAGTGATCCATACACCTCGGTACCTAATCTACCACATAGTGATCCATGTACTTGTGCCTCATAGTGATCAATATACCTCAGTGCCTCATCTGCCACATAATGATCCATACACCTCAGTGCCTCATCTGCCACATAATGATCCGTACACCTCAGTGCCTCTTCTGCCACATAGTGATCCATACACCTCAGTGCCTCATCTGCCACATAGTGATCCGTACACCTCAGTGCCTCATCTGACACATAGTGACCCAAACCCTAACCCTGACCCTGACCCTGACCATAACCCTCATCTGCCACATAGTGATCCGTACACCTCAGTGCCTAATCTACCTCATAGTGATCCATGTACTTGTGCCTCATAGTGATCAATATACCTCAGTGCCTCATCTGCCACATAATGATCCATACACCTCAGAGCCTCATCAGCCACATAGTGATCCATACACCTCACTGCCTCATCTGCCACATAGTGATCCATACACCTAACCCTATACCCTAACCCTAACCCTAACCCCTAACCCTAACCGTAACCCTAACCCTCATCTGCCACATAGTGATCCATACACCTCAGTGCCTCATCTGCCACATAATGATCCATACACCTCAGTGCCTCATCTGCCACATAATGATCCGTACACCTCAGTGCCTCATCTGCCACATAGTGATCCATACACCTCAGTGCCTCATCTGCCACATAGTGATCCATACACCTCAGTGCCTCATCTGCCACATAATGATCCATACACCTCAGTGCCTCATCTGCCACATAGTGATCCATTCACCTACCCCTATACCCTAACCCTAACCCTAACCCCTAACCCTAACCCTAACCCTAACCGTAACCCTAACCCTCATCTGCCACATAGTGATCCATACACCTCAGTGCCTCATCTGCCACATAATGATCAATACACCTCAGTGCCTCATCTGCCACATAATGATCCGTACACCTCAGTGCCTCATCTGCCACATAGTGATCCATACACCTCAGTGCCTCATCTGCCACATAGTGATTCGTACACCTCAGTGCCTCATCTGACACATAGTGACCCTAACCCTAACCCCTAACCCTAACCCCTAACCCCTACCTAACCCTAACCCTAACCCCTAACCCCAAACCCTAACCCTAACCCTCATCTGCCACATAGTGATCCATACACCTCAGTGCCTCATCTGCCACATAATGATCCATATACCTCAGTGCCTCATCTGCCACATAATGATCCGTACACCTCAGTGCCTCATCTGCCACATAGTGATCCATACACCTCAGTGCGTCATCTGCCACATAGTGATCCGTACACCTCAGTGCCTCATCTGACATATAGTGACCCTAACCCCTACCCTAACCCTAACCCTAACCCTAACCCCTAACCCCTAACCCTAACCCTCATCTGCCACATAGTGATCCATACACCTCAGTGCCTCATCTGCCACATAATGATCCATACACCTCAGTGCCTCATCTGCCACATAATGATCCGTACACCTCAGTGCCTCAGCTGCCAAATAGTGATTCATACTCCTCAGTGCCTCATCTGCCACATAATGATCCATACACCTCAGTGCCTCATCTGCCACATAATGATCCGTACACCTCAGTGCCTCAGCTGCCACATAGTGATCCATACACCTCAGTGCCTCATCTGTCACATAATGATCCATACACCTCAGTGCCTCATCTGCCACATAGTGATCCATACACCTCAGTGCCTCATCTGCCACATAGTGATCCATACACCTCAGTGCCTCATCTGCCACATAGTGATCCATACACCTCAGTGCCTCATCTGACACATAGTGATCCATACACCTCAGTGCCTCATCTGACACATAGTGACCCGAACCCTAACCCTGACCCTGACCCTGACCATAACCCTCATCTGCCACATAGTGATCCGTACACCTCAGTGCCTAATCTACCACATAGTGATCCATGTACTTGTGCCTCATAGTGATCAATATACCTCAGTGCCTCATCTGCCACATAATGATCCAGTGTCTATAGAAAAAACAGCCGCACACTCAAGACTTGCAGATTTTTACGTGAAAGTTGTATTTTTTATTATTAGTACAGGCATCACCAAATGCTTATTAGTGTTCAGAGAAAATGACGGATACTTTAAGTTACGATTAACGTTTCGACCAAGGCTGGTCTTTGTCAAAACCACACTTCTAATGAAGGGTAGAAAAGGTGCAGAAGCAGTCCGGAGTGGGCAGAGTCTGCAGGGGTCCTGTAGCACTGAGTCCGTCTCATTGGTGATGCAGTCAACCCGAATGATCCATACACCTCAGAGCCTCATCAGCCACATAGTGATCCATACACCTCAGTGCCTCATCTGCCACATAATGATCCATACACCTCAGTGCCTCATCTGCCACATAGTGATCCATACACCTCGGTACCTAATCTACCACATAGTGATCCATGTACTTGTGCCTCATAGTGATCAATATACCTCAGTGCCTCATCTGCCACATAATGATCCATACACCTCAGTGCCTCATCTGCCACATAATGATCCGTACACCTCAGTGCCTCATCTGCCACATAGTGATCCATACACCTCAGTGCCTCATCTGCCACATAGTGATCCGTACACCTCAGTGCCTCATCTGACACATAGTGACCCAAACCCTAACCCTGACCCTGACCCTGACCATAACCCTCATCTGCCACATAGTGATCCGTACACCTCAGTGCCTAATCTACCTCATAGTGATCCATGTACTTGTGCCTCATAGTGATCAATATACCTCAGTGCCTCATCTGCCACATAATGATCCATACACCTCAGTGCCTCATCTGCCACATAATGATCCGTACACCTCAGTGCCTCATCTGCCACATAATGATCCGTACACCTCAGTGCCTCATCTGCCACATAGTGATCAATACACCTCAGTGTCTCATCAGCCACATATTGACCCATACACCTCAGTGCCTCATCTGACACATAGTGACCCGAACCCTAACCCTAATCCGAACCCTCACCCTCACCTTAACCCTCCCCCTCACCCTAACCCTCACCCTCACACTAACCCTCACCCTCACCCTCATCCTCACCCTAACCCTAACCCTAACCCTAATCTGCCACATAGTGATCCATACACCTTAGTGTCTCATCTGCCACATAGTAATCCATGCACCTCAGTGCCTCATCTGCCACAGTGATCCATACACCTCTGTGCCTCATCTGCCACATAGTGATCCATACACCTCAGTGCCTCATCTGCCACATAGTGATCCATACACCTCAGTGCCTCATCTGCCACATAGTGATCCATACACCTCAGTGCCTCATCTGCCACATAGTGATCCATACACCTCAGTGCCTCATCTGACACATAGTGACCCGAACCCTAACCCTGACCCTGACCCTGACCATAACCCTCATCTGCCACATAGTGATCCGTACACCTCAGTGCCTAATCTACCACATAGTGATCCATGTACTTGTGCCTCATAGTGATCAATATACCTCAGTGCCTCATCTGCCACATAATGATCCAGAGTCTATAGAAAAAACAGCCGCACACTCAAGACTTGCAGATTTTTACGTGAAAGTTGTATTTTTTATTATTAGTACAGGCATCACCAAATGCTTATTAGTGTTCAGAGAAAATGACGGATACTTTAAGTTACGATTAACGTTTCGACCAAGGCTGGTCTTTGTCAAAACCACACTTCTAATGATGGGTAGAAAAGGTGCAGAAGCAGTCCGGAGTGGGCAGAGTCTGCAGGGGTCCTGTAGCACTGAGTCCGTCTCATTGGTGATGCAGTCAACCCTAATGATCCATACACCTAAGAGCCTCATCAGCCACATAGTGATCCATACACCTCAGTGCCTCATCTGCCACATAATGATCCATACACCTCAGTGCCTCATCTGCCACATAGTGATCCATACACCTCGGTACCTAATCTACCACATAGTGATCCATGTACTTGTGCCTCATAGTGATCAATATACCTCAGTGCCTCATCTGCCACATAATGATCCATACACCTCAGTGCCTCATCTGCCACATAATATCCGTACACCTCAGTGCCTCATCTGGCACATAGTGATCCATACACCTCAGTGCCTCATCTGCCACATAGTGATCCGTACACCTCAGTGCCTCATCTGACACATAGTGACCCAAACCCTAACCCTGACCCTGACCATAACCCTCATCTGCCACATAGTGATCCGTACACCTCAGTGCCTAATCTACCTCATAGTGATCCATGTACTTGTGCCTCATAGTGATCAATATACCTCAGTGCCTCATCTGCCACATAATGATCCATACACCTCAGTGCCTCATCTGCCACATAATGATCCGTACACCTCAGTGCCTCATCTGCCACATAATGATCCGTACACCTCAGTGCCTCATCTGCCACATAGTGATCAATACACCTCAGTGTCTCATCAGCCACATATTGACCCATACACCTCAGTGCCTCATCTGACACATAGTGACCCGAACCCTAACCCTAATCCGAACCCTCACCCTCACCTTAACCCTCCCCCTCACCCTAACCCTCACCCTCACACTAACCCTCACCCTCACCCTCACCCTCATCCTCACCCTAACCCTAACCCTAACCATAATCTGCCACATAGTGATCCATACACCTTAGTGTCTCATCTGCCACATAGTAATCCAAGCACCTCAGTGCCTCATCTGCCACAGTGATCCATACACCTCTGTGCCTCATCTGCCACATAGTGATCCATACACCTCAGTGCCTCATCTGCCACATAGTGATCCATACACCTCAGTGCCTCATCTGACACATAGTGACCCAAACCCTAACCCTGACCCTGACCCTGACCATAACCCTCATCTGCCACATAGTGATCCGTACACCTCAGTGCCTAATCTACCTCATAGTGATCCATGTACTTGTGCCTCATAGTGATCAATATACCTCAGTGCCTCATCTGCCACATAATGATCCATACACCTCAGAGCCTCATCAGCCACATAGTGATCCATACACCTCAGTGCCTCATCTGCCACATAATGATCCATACACCTCAGTGCCTCATCTGCCACATAATGATCCGTACACCTCAGTGCCTCATCTGCCACATAGTGATCAATACACATCAGTGTCTCATCAGCCACATATTGACCCATACACCTCAGTGCCTCATCTGACACATAGTGACCCGAACCCTAACCCTAATCCGAACCCTCACCCTCACCTTAACCCTCCCCCTCACCCTAACCCTCACCCTCACCCTAACCCTCACCCTCATCCTCACCCTAACCCTAACCCTAACCCTAATCTGCCACATAGTGATCCATACACCTTAGTGTCTCATCTGCCACAGTGATCCATACACCTCAGTGCCTCATCTGCCACATAGTGATCCATACACCTCAGTGCCTCATCTGCCACATAGTGATCCATACACCTCAGTGCCTCATCTGCCACATAGTGATCCATACACCTCAGTGTCTCATCTTCCACATAGTGATCCATACACCTCAGTGCCTCATCTGCCACATAGTGATCCATTCACCTACCCCTATACCCTAACCCTAACCCTAACCCCTAACCCTAACCCTAACCGTAACCCTAACCCTCATCTGCCACATAGTGATCCATACACCTCAGTGCCTCATCTGCCACATAATGATCCATACACCTCAGTGCCTCATCTGCCACATAATGATCCGTACACCTCAGTGCCTCATCTGCCACATAGTGATCCATACACCTCAGTGCCTCATCTGCCACATAGTGATCCATACACCTCAGTGCCTCATCTGACATATAGTGACCCTAACCCTAACCCCTAACCCCTACCCTAACCCTAACCCTAACCCTAACCCCTAACCCCTAACCCTAACCCTCATCTGCCACATAGTGATCCATACACCTCAGTGCCTCATCTGCCACATAATGATCCATACACCTCAGTGCCTCATCTGCCACATAGTGATCCATTCACCTACCCCTATACCCTAACCCTAACCCTAACCCCTAACCCTAACCCTAACCCTAACCGTAACCCTAACCCTCATCTGCCACATAGTGATCCATACACCTCAGTGCCTCATCTGCCACATAATGATCCATACACCTCAGTGCCTCATCTGCCACATAATGATTCGTACACCTCAGTGCCTCATCTGCCACATAGTGATCCATACACCTCAGTGCCTCATCTGCCACATAGTGATTCGTACACCTCAGTGCCTCATCTGACACATAGTGACCCTAACCCTAACCCCTAACCCTAACCCCTAACCCCTACCCTAACCCTAACCCTAACCCCTAACCCCAAACCCTAACCCTAACCCTCATCTGCCACATAGTGATCCATACACCTCAGTGCCTCATCTGCCACATAATGATCCATATACCTCAGTGCCTCATCTGCCACATAATGATCCGTACACCTCAGTGCCTCATCTGCCACATAGTGATCCATACACCTCAGTGCCTCATCTGCCACATAGTGATCCGTACACCTCAGTGCCTCATCTGACATATAGTGACCCTAACCCTAACCCTAACCCCTAACCCTAACCCCTAACCCCTACCCTAACCCTAACCCTAACCCCTAACCCCTAACCCTAACCCTCATCTGCCACATAGTGATCCATACACCTCAGTGCCTCATCTGCCACATAATGATCCATACACCTCAGTGCCTCATCTGCCACATAATGATCCATACACCTCAGTGCCTCAGCTGCCAAATAGTGATCCATACTCCTCAGACCCTCATCTGCCACATAATGATCCATACACCTCAGTGCCTCATCTGCCACATAATGATCCGTACACCTCAGTGCCTCAGCTGCCACATAGTGATCCATACACCTCAGTGCCTCATCTGTCACATAATGATCCATACACCTCAGTGCCTCATCTGCCACATAGTGATCCATACACCTCAGTGCCTCAGCTGCCACATAGTGATCCATACACCTCAGTGCCTCATCTGCCACATAATGATCCATACACCTCAGTGCCTTATCTGCCACATAGTGATCCATACACCTCAGTGCCTCATCTGCCACATAGTGATCCATACACCTCAGTGCCTCATCTGACACATAGTGACCCGAACCCTAACCCTGACCCTGACCCTGACCATAACCCTCATCTGCCACATAGTGATCCGTACACCTCAGTGCCTAATCTACCACATAGTGATCCATGTACTTGTGCCTCATAGTGATCAATATACCTCAGTGCCTCATCTGCCACATAATGATCCAGTGTCTATAGAAAAAACAGCCGCACACTCAAGACTTGCAGATTTTTACGTGAAAGTTGTATTTTTTATTATTAGTACAGGCATCACCAAATGCTTATTAGTGTTCAGAGAAAATGACGGATATTTTAAGTTACGATTAACGTTTCGACCAAGGCTGGTCTTTGTCAAAACCACACTTCTAATGAAGGGTAGAAAAGGTGCAGAAGCAGTCCGGAGTGGGCAGAGTCTGCAGGGGTCCTGTAGCACTGAGTCCGTCTCATTGGTGATGCAGTCAACCCTAATGATCCATACACCTCAGAGCCTCATCAGCCACATAGTGATCCATACACCTCAGTGCCTCATCTGCCACATAGTGATCCATAAACCTCGGTACCTAATCTACCACATAGTGATCCATGTACTTGTGCCTCATAGTGATCAATATACCTCAGTGCCTCATCTGCCACATAATGATCCATACACCTCAGTGCCTCATCTGCCACATAATGATCCGTACACCTCAGTGCCTCATCTGCCACATAGTGATCCATACACCTCAGTGCCTCATCTGCCACATAGTGATCCGTACACCTCAGTGCCTCATCTGACACATAGTGACCCAAACCCTAACCCTGACCCTGACCCTGACCATAACCCTCATCTGCCACATAGTGATCCGTACACCTCAGTGCCTAATCTACCTCATAGTGATCCATGTACTTGTGCCTCATAGTGATCAATATACCTCAGTGCCTCATCTGCCACATAATGATCCATACACCTCAGAGCCTCATCAGCCACATAGTGATCCATACACCTCAGTGCCTCATCTGCCACATAGTGATCCATACACCTAACCCTATACCCTAACCCTAACCCTAACCCCTAACCCTAACCGTAACCCTAACCCTCATCTGCCACATAGTGATCCATACACCTCAGTGCCTCATCTGCCACATAATGATCCATACACCTCAGTGCCTCATCTGCCACATAATGATCCGTACACCTCAGTGCCTCATCTGCCACATAGTGATCCATACACCTCAGTGCCTCATCTGCCACATAGTGATCCATACACCTCAGTGCCTCATCTGCCACATAATGATCCATACACCTCAGTGCCTCATCTGCCACATAGTGATCCATTCACCTACCCCTATACCCTAACCCTAACCCCTAACCCTAACCCTAACCCTAACCGTAACCCTAACCCTCATCTGCCACATAGTGATCCATACACCTCAGTGCCTCATCTGCCACATAATGATCCATACACCTCAGTGCCTCATCTGCCACATAATGATCCGTACACCTCAGTGCCTCATCTGCCACATAGTGATCAATACACCTCAGTGTCTCATCAGCCACATATTGACCCATACACCTCAGTGCCTCATCTGACACATAGTGACCCGAACCCTAACCCTAATCCGAACCCTCACCCTCACCTTAACCCTCCCCCTCACCCTAACCCTCACCCTCACCCTAACCCTCACCCTCATCCTCACCCTAACCCTAACCCTAACCCTAATCTGCCACATAGTGATCCATACACCTTAGTGTCTCATCTGCCACATAGTAATCCATGCACCTCAGTGCCTCATCTGCCACAGTGATCCATACACCTCAGTGCCTCATCTGCCACATAGTGATCCATACACCTCAGTGCCTCATCTGCCACATAGTGATCCATACACCTCAGTGCCTCATCTGCCACATAGTTATCCATACACCTCAGTGTCTCATCTGCCACATAGTGATCCATACACCTCAGTGCCTCATCTGCCACATAGTGATCCATTCACCTACCCCTATACCCTAACCCTAACCCCTAACCCTAACCCTAACCCTAACCGTAACCCTAACCCTCATCTGCCACATAGTGATCCATACACCTCAGTGCCTCATCTGCCACATAAAGATCCATACACCTCAGTGCCTCATCTGCCACATAATGATCCGTACACCTCAGTGCCTCATCTGCCACATAGTGATCCATACACCTCAGTGCCTCATCTGCCACATAGTGATTCGTACACCTCAGTGCCTCATCTGACACATAGTGACCCAAACCCTAACCCTGACCCTGACCATAACCCTCATCTGCCACATAGTGATCCGTACACCTCAGTGCCTAATCTACCTCATAGTGATCCATGTACTTGTGCCTCATAGTGATCAATATACCTCAGTGCCTCATCTGCCACATAATGATCCATACACCTCAGAGCCTCATCAGCCACATAGTGATCCATACACCTCAGTGCCTCATCTGCCACATAATGATCCATACACCTCAGTGCCTCATCTGCCACATAATGATCCGTACACCTCAGTGCCTCATCTGCCACATAGTGATCAATACACCTCAGTGTCTCATCAGCCACATATTGACCCATACACCTCAGTGCCTCATCTGACACATAGTGACCCGAACCCTAACCCTAATCCGAACCCTCACCCTCACCTTAACCCTCCCCCTCACCCTAACCCTCACCCTCACCCTAACCCTCACCCTCATCCTCACCCTAACCCTAACCCTAACCCTAATCTGCCACATAGTGATCCATACACCTTAGTGTCTCATCTGCCACATAGTAATCCATGCACCTCAGTGCCTCATCTGCCACAGTGATCCATACACCTCAGTGCCTCATCTGCCACATAGTGATCCATACACCTCAGTGCCTCATCTGCCACATAGTGATCCATACACCTCAGTGCCTCATCTGCCACATAGTGATCCATACACCTCAGTGTCTCATCTGCCACATAGTGATCCATACACCTCAGTGCCTCATCTGCCACATAGTGATCCATTCACCTACCCCTATACCCTAACCCTAACCCTAACCCCTAACCCTAACCCTAACCGTAACCCTAACCCTCATCTGCCACATAGTGATCCATACACCTCAGTGCCTCATCTGCCACATAATGATCCATACACCTCAGTGCCTCATCTGCCACATAATGATCCGTACACCTCAGTGCCTCATCTGCCACATAGTGATCCATACACCTCAGTGCCTCATCTGCCACATAGTGATTCGTACACCTCAGTGCCTCATCTGACACATAGTGACCCTAACCCTAACCCCTAACCCTAACCCCTAACCCCTACCCTAACCCTAACCCTAACCCCTAACCCCAAACCCTAACCCTAACCCTCATCTGCCACATAGTGATCCATACACCTCAGTGCCTCATCTGCCACATAATGATCCATATACCTCAGTGCCTCATCTGCCACATAATGATCCATACACCTCAGTGCCTCATCTGCCACATAGTGATCCATACACCTCAGTGCCTCATCTGCCACATAGTGATCCGTACACCTCAGTGCCTAATCTACCACATAGTGATCCATGTACTTGTGCCTCATAGTGATCAATATACCTCAGTGCCTCATCTGCCACATAATGATCCAGTGTCTATAGAAAAAACAGCCGCACACTCAAGACTTGCAGATTTTTACGTGAAAGTTGTATTTTTTATTATTAGTACAGGCATCACCAAATGCTTATTAGTGTTCAGAGAAAATGACGGATACTTTAAGTTACGATTAACGTTTCGACCAAGGCTGGTCTTTGTCAAAACCACACTTCTAATGAAGGGTAGAAAAGGTGCAGAAGCAGTCCGGACTGGGCAGAGTCTGCAGGGGTCCTGTAGCACTGAGTCCGTCTCATTGGTGATGCAGTCAACCCTAATGATCCATACACCTCAGAGCCTCATCAGCCACATAGTGATCCATACACCTCAGTGCCTCATCTGCCACATAATGATCCATACACCTCAGTGCCTCATCTGCCACATAGTGATCCATACACCTCGGTACCTAATCTACCACATAGTGATCCATGTACTTGTGCCTCATAGTGATCAATATACCTCAGTGCCTCATCTGCCACATAATGATCCATACACCTCAGTGCCTCATCTGCCACATAATGATCCGTACACCTCAGTGCCTCATCTGCCACATAGTGATCCATACACCTCAGTGCCTCATCTGCCACATAGTGATCCGTACACCTCAGTGCCTCATCTGACACATAGTGACCCAAACCCTAACCCTGACCCTGACCCTGACCATAACCCTCATCTGCCACATAGTGATCCGTACACCTCAGTGCCTAATCTACCTCATAGTGATCCATGTACTTGTGCCTCATAGTGATCAATATACCTCAGTGCCTCATCTGCCACATAATGATTCATACACCTCAGAGCCTCATCAGCCACATAGTGATCCATACACCTGAGTGCCTCATCTGCCACATAATGATCCATACACCTCAGTGCCTCATCTGCCACATAATGATCCGTACACCTCAGTGCCTCATCTGCCACATAGTGATCAATACACCTCAGTGTCTCATCAGCCACATATTGACCCATACACCTCAGTGCCTCATCTGACACATAGTGACCCGAACCCTAACCCTAATCCGAACCCTCACCCTCACCTTAACCCTCCCCCTCACCCTAACCCTCACCCTCACCCTAACTATCATGATCTCCATGGCCAGAGAACTAGCATAAGCCTCTATAGGAACAAGCTCTTGGAAGATGTAACTGTACTGACCATGAACTAAACCTACCGCATCATCTAGAAGTAGCCAGGTAGCATGTCCTACTTTTTATCCCTATATGCCCAGCGCCGGCCGGAGAACTAAATAATGCTAGCAGAGGGAAATATAAGACCTGACTCACCTCTAGAGAAATGCCCAAAAAGAGACAGAAGCCCCCCACATATATTGGCGGTGATATGAGATGAAACAACAAACGCAGCAGGAAAATAGTTTTAGCAAATTTGAGGTCCGCTTTCTAGATAGCAGAAGACAGAAAGCATACTTTCATGGTCAGTAGAAAACCCTAACAAAACACATCCAGAAATTACTTTAGGACTCTGGCATTAACTCATAATACCAGAGTGGCAATTCCTGATCAACAAGAGCTTTCCAGACACAGTAACGAAACTGCAGCTGTGAACTGGAACCAAAATACAAAAACAAAACATGGACGAATGTCCAACTTATCTAGTAGATGTCTGGGAGCAGGAACAAGCACAGAGAGGCTTCTGATAACATTGTTGACCGGCAAGCATCTAACAGAGAAGCCAGGTTATATAGCGACACCCAGATCTAATCAGAACAGGTGAACAGGGAAGATGATGTCACAAGTTCAATTCCACCAGTAGCCACCGGGGGAGCCCAGAATCCAAATTCACAACAGTACCCCCCCCTCAAGGAGGGGGCACCGAACCCTCACCAGAACCACCAGGGCGATCAGGATGGGCCCTATGAAAGGCACGAACCAGATCAGAGGCATGAACATCAGATGCAGTGACCCAAGAATTATCCTCCTGGCCGTATCCCTTCCACTTGACCAGATACTGGAGTCTCCGTCTGGAAACACGGGAGTCTAGGATTTTTTCCACAACGTACTCCAACTCACCCTCAACCAACACCGGAGCAGGAGGCTCAACGGAAGGCACAACCGGTGCCTCATACCTGCGCAATAACGACCGATGAAAAACGTTATGAATAGAAAAGGATGCAGGGAGGTCCAAACGGAAGGAAACAGGGTTAAGAATCTCCAATATTTTATACGGACCGATGAACCGAGGCTTAAACTTAGGAGATGAGACCCTCATAGGGACAAAACGAGAAGACAACCACACCAAATCTCCAACACAAAGCCGAGGACCAACACGACGGTGACGGTTGGCAAAAAGCTGAGTCTTCTCCTGGGACAACTTTAAATTGTCCATCACCTGCCCCCAGATATGATGCAATCTCTCCACCACCGCATCCACTCCAGGACAATCCGAGGATTCCATCTGACCGGAGGAAAATCGAGGATGGAACCCCGAATTACAGAAAAACGGGGAAACCAAGGTGGCAGAGCTGGCCCGATTATTGAGGGCGAACTCCGCCAATGGCAAAAAAGCAACCCAATCATCCTGGTCAGCAGACACAAAACACCTCAGATATGTCTCCAGGGTCTGATTAGTCCGCTCGGTCTGGCCATTAGTCTGAGGGTGAAAAGCAGACGAAAAAGACAAATCTATGCCCATCCTAGCACAAAATGCCCGCCAAAATCTAGACACAAATTGGGTTCCTCTGTCAGAAACGATATTCTCAGGAATACCATGCAAACGAACAACATTTTGAAAAAACAGGGGCACCAACTCGGAAGAAGAAGGCAATTTGGGCAGGGGAACCAAATGAACCATCTTAGAAAAACGGTCACACACCACCCAGATGACAGACATCTTCTGAGAAACAGGCAGATCTGAAATAAAATCCATCGAGATGTGTGTCCAAGGCCTCTTAGGAATAGGCAAGGGCAACAATAATCCACTAGCCCGAGAACAACAAGGCTTGGCCCGAGCACAAACGTCACAAGACTGCACAAAGCCTCGCACATCTCGTGACAGGGAAGGCCACCAGAAGGATCTTGCCACCAAATCCCTGGTACCAAAAATTCCAGGATGACCTGCCAACGCAGAAGAATGCACCTCAGAGATGACTTTACTGGTCCAATCATCAGGAACAAACAGCCTATCAGGCGGACAATGATCCGGTCTATCCGCCTGAAACTCCTGCAAGGCCCGCCGCAGGTCTGGAGAAACAGCTGACAAGATAACTCCCTCCTTAAGAATACCTGTGGGGTCAGAGTTGCCAGGTGAATCAGGCTCAAAACTCCTAGAAAGGGCATCCGCCTTAACATTCTTAGAACCTGGTAGGTACGATACCACAAAATTAAACCGAGAAAAAAATAATGACCAGCGCGCCTGTCTAGGATTCAGGCGCCTGGCGGTCTCAAGATAAATCAAATTTTTGTGGTCAGTCAATACCACCACCTGATGTCTGGCCCCCTCGAGCCAATGGCGCCACTCCTCAAACGCCCACTTCATGGCCAAAAGCTCCCGATTCCCAACATCATAATTCCGCTCAGCGGGCGAAAATTTACGGGAAAAGAAGGCACAAGGCCTCATCACGGCGCAGTCAGAACTTTTCTGCGACAACACTGCCCCAGCTCCGATCTCAGAAGCGTCGACCTCAACCTGAAAAGGAAGAGTCACATCAGGCTGACGCAACACAGGGGCAGAAGAAAAACGGCGCTTAAGCTCCTGAAAGGCCTCCACAGCATCAGGGGACCAATTAGCAACATCAGCACCCTGTCTAGTCAAATCGGTCAATGGCTTAACGACATCCGAAAAACCAGAAATAAATCGACGATAAAAGTTGGCAAAGCCCAAAAATTTCTGAAGACTTTTAAGAGAAGAGGGCTGCGTCCAATCACAAATAGCTTGAACCTTGACAGGATCCATCTCAATGGAAGAGGGAGAAAAAATATATCCCAAAAAGGAAATTCTCTGAACCCCAAAAACGCACTTAGAACCCTTGACACACAGAGAATTAGACCGCAAAACCTGAAAAACCCTCTTAACTTGCCGGACATGAGAGTCCCAGTCATCCGAAAAAATCAGAATATCATCCAGATACACTATCATAAATTTATCCAAAAAATCGCGGAAAATATCATGCATAAAGGACTGGAAGACTGAAGGGGCATTAGAAAGACCAAAAGGCATCACCAAATACTCAAAGTGGCCCTCGGGCGTATTAAATGCGGTTTTCCACTCATCCCCCTGCCTGATCCGCACCAAATTATACGCCCCACGGAGATCAATCTTAGAGAACCACTTGGCCCCCTTTATGCGAGCAAACAAATCAGTCAGCAACGGCAATGGGTATTGATATTTAACCGTGATTTTATTCAAAAGCCGATAATCAATACATGGTCTCAAAGAGCCGTCTTTTTTTGACACAAAGAAAAAACCGGCTCCTAAGGGAGATGACGATGGACGAATATGTCCCTTTTCCAAGGACTCCTTTATATATTCTCGCATAGCAGTATGTTCAGGCACAGACAGATTAAATAAACGACCCTTTGGGTATTTACTACCCGGGATTAAATCTATGGCACAATCGCACTCACGGTGCGGAGGTAGTGAACCCAGCTTGGGTTCTTCAAAGACGTCACGATAATCAGACAGGAACTCAGGGATTTCAGAGGGAATAGATGATGAAATGGACACCAAAGGTACGTAACCATGAGTCCCCTTACATCCCCAGCTCAACACAGACATAGCTCTCCAGTCAAGGACTGGGTTGTGAGACTGCAGCCATGGCAATCCCAGCACCAAATCCTCATGTAGATTATACAGCACTAGAAAACGAATAGTCTCCTGGTGATCCGGATTAATACACATAGTCACTTGTGTCCAGTATTGTGGTTTATTATTAGCCAATGGGGTGGAGTCAATCCCCTTCAGAGGAATAAGAGTTTCCAAAGGCTCTAAATCATACCCACAACGATTGGCAAAGGACCAATCCATAAGACTCAAAGCGGCGCCAGAGTCGATATAGGCGTCAGTAGTAATAGATGACAAAGAGCAAATCAGGGTCACAGACAAAATAAATTTAGACTGTAAAGTGCCAATGGAAACGGATTTATCAAGCTTTTTAGTACGCTTAGAGCACGCTGATATAACATGAGTAGAATCCCCACAATAGAAACACAACCCATTTTTCCGTCTAAAATTCTGCCGCTCGCTTCTGGACAGAATTCTATCACACTGCATGCTTTCTGGCGTCTTCTCAGTGGACACCGCCAGATGGTGCACAGGTTTGCGCTCCCGCAGACGCCTATCGATCTGAATGGCCATTGTCATGGACTCATTCAGACCCGCAGGCACAGGGAACCCCACCATAACATCCTTAATGGCATCAGAGAGACCCTCTCTGAAAGTAGCCGCCAAGGCACACTCATTCCACTGAGTAAGCACAGACCATTTACGGAATCTTTGGCAGTAAATTTCAGCTTCATCTTGCCCCTGCGATAGGGACATCAAAGTTTTTTCTGCCTGAAGTTCCAAATGAGGTTCCTCATACAGCAAGCCCAAGGCCAAAAAAAACGCATCCACATTGCGCAACGCAGGATCCCCTGGTGCCAATGCAAAAGCCCAGTCTTGAGGGTCGCCGCGGAGCAAGGAAATCACAATCCCAACCTGCTGTGCAGAGTCTCCAGCAGAACGAGATTTCAGGGACAAAAATAGCTTACAATTATTTCTAAAATTCTGAAAGCTAGATCTATTCCCTGAGAAGAATTCCGGCAAAGGAATTCTCGGCTCAGATACCGGAGCATGAATAATAAAATCTTGCAAATTTTGTACTTTCGTGGTGAGATTATTCAAACCTGCAGTTACACTCTGAAGATCCATTATTAACAGGTGAACACAAAGCCATTCAAAGATTATAAGGAGAGAGAAAAAAAAGAAAGACTGCAGCATAGACAGACTGGCAAGTGATCCAATTAAGAGCACAGAGGAAAAAAAAAAAAAAAAACTCTCAGCAGACTTCTATTTTCTCTCCTTTCTCAGCCAAGGATTTTAACCCTTTAGTGGGCCGGTCAAACTATCATGATCTCCATGGCCAGAGAACTAGCATAAGCCTCTATAGGAACAAGCTCTTGGAAGATGTAACTGTACTGACCATGAACTAAACCTACCGCATCATCTAGAAGTAGCCAGGTAGCATGTCCTACTTTTTATCCCTATATGCCCAGCGCCGGCCGGAGAACTAAATAATGCTAGCAGAGGGAAATATAAGACCTGACTCACCTCTAGAGAAATGCCCAAAAAGAGACAGAAGCCCCCCACATATATTGGCGGTGATATGAGATGAAACAACAAACGCAGCAGGAAAATAGTTTTAGCAAATTTGAGGTCCGCTTTCTAGATAGCAGAAGACAGAAAGCATACTTTCATGGTCAGTAGAAAACCCTAACAAAACACATCCAGAAATTACTTTAGGACTCTGGCATTAACTCATAATACCAGAGTGGCAATTCCTGATCAACAAGAGCTTTCCAGACACAGTAACGAAACTGCAGCTGTGAACTGGAACCAAAATACAAAAACAAAACATGGACGAATGTCCAACTTATCTAGTAGATGTCTGGGAGCAGGAACAAGCACAGAGAGGCTTCTGATAACATTGTTGACCGGCAAGCATCTAACAGAGAAGCCAGGTTATATAGCGACACCCAGATCTAATCAGAACAGGTGAACAGGGAAGATGATGTCACAAGTTCAATTCCACCAGTAGCCACCGGGGGAGCCCAGAATCCAAATTCACAACACCTAACCCTCACCCTCATCCTCACCCTAACCCTAACCCTAACCCTAATCTGCCACATAGTGATCCATACACCTTAGTGTCTCATCTGCCACAGTGATCCATACACCTCAGTGCCTCATCTGCCACATAGTGATCCATACACCTCAGTGCCTCATCTGCCACATAGTGATCCATACACCTCAGTGCCTCATCTGCCACATAATGATCCATACACCTCAGTGCCTCATCTGCCACATAGTGATCCATTCACCTACCCCTATACCCTAACCCTAACCCTAACCCCTAACCCTAACCCTAACCGTAACCCTAACCCTCATCTGCCACATAGTGATCCATACACCTCAGTGCCTCATCTGCCACATAATGATCCATACACCTCAGTGCCTCATCTGCCACATAATGATCCGTACACCTCAGTGCCTCATCTGCCACATAGTGATCCATACACCTCAGTGCCTCATCTGCCACATAGTGATTCGTACACCTCAGTGCCTCATCTGACACATAGTGACCCTAACCCTAACCCCTAACCCTAACCCCTAACCCCTACCCTAACCCTAACCCTAACCCCTAACCCCAAACCCTAACCCTAACCCTCATCTGCCACATAGTGATCCATACACCTCAGTGCCTCATCTGCCACATAATGATCCATATACCTCAGTGCCTCATCTGCCACATAATGATCCGTACACCTCAGTGCCTCATCTGCCACATAGTGATCCATACACCTCAGTGCCTCATCTGCCACATAGTGATCCGTACACCTCAGTGCCTCATCTGACATATAGTGACCCTAACCCTAACCCTAACCCCTAACCCTAACCCCTAACCCCTACCCTAACCCTAACCCTAACCCCTAACCCCTAACCCTAACCCTCATCTGCCACATAGTGATCCATACACCTCAGTGCCTCATCTGCCACATAATGATCCATACACCTCAGTGCCTCATCTGCCACATAATGATCCGTACACCTCAGTGCCTCAGCTGCCAAATAGTGATCCATACTCCTCAGACCCTCATCTGCCACATAATGATCCATACACCTCAGTGCCTCATCTGCCACATAATGATCCGTACACCTCAGTGCCTCAGCTGCCACATAGTGATCCATACACCTCAGTGCCTCATCTGTCACATAATGATCCATACACCTCAGTGCCTCATCTGCCACATAGTGATCCATACACCTCAGTGCCTCAGCTGCCACATAGTGATCCATACACCTCAGTGCCTCATCTGCCACATAATGATCCATACACCTCAGTGCCTTATCTGCCACATAGTGTTCCATACACCTCAGTGCCTCATCTGCCACATAGTGATCCATACACCTCAGTGCCTCATCTGACACATAGTGACCCGAATCCTAACCCTGACCCTGACCCTGACCATAACCCTCATCTGCCACATAGTGATCCATACACCTCAGTGCCTAATCTACCACATAGTGATCCATGTACTTGTGCCTCATAGTGATCAATATACCTCAGTGCCTCATCTGCCACATAATGATCCAGTGTCTATAGAAAAAACAGCCGCACACTCAAGACTTGCAGATTTTTACGTGAAAGTTGTATTTTTTATTATTAGTACAGGCATCACCAAATGCTTATTAGTGTTCAGAGAAAATGACGGATATTTTAAGTTACGATTAACGTTTCGACCAAGGCTGGTCTTTGTCAAAACCACACTTCTAATGAAGGGTAGAAAAGGTGCAGAAGCAGTCCGGAGTGGGCAGAGTCTGCAGGGGTCCTGTAGCACTGAGTCCGTCTCATTGGTGATGCAGTCAACCCTAATGATCCATACACCTCAGAGCCTCATCAGCCACATAGTGATCCATACACCTCAGTGCCTCATCTGCCACATAGTGATCCATAAACCTCGGTACCTAATCTACCACATAGTGATCCATGTACTTGTGCCTCATAGTGATCAATATACCTCAGTGCCTCATCTGCCACATAATGATCCATACACCTCAGTGCCTCATCTGCCACATAATGATCCGTACACCTCAGTGCCTCATCTGCCACATAGTGATCCATACACCTCAGTGCCTCATCTGCCACATAGTGATCCGTACACCTCAGTGCCTCATCTGACACATAGTGACCCAAACCCTAACCCTGACCCTGACCCTGACCATAACCCTCATCTGCCACATAGTGATCCGTACACCTCAGTGCCTAATCTACCTCATAGTGATCCATGTACTTGTGCCTCATAGTGATCAATATACCTCAGTGCCTCATCTGCCACATAATGATCCATACACCTCAGAGCCTCATCAGCCACATAGTGATCCATACACCTCAGTGCCTCATCTGCCACATAGTAATCCATACACCTAACCCTATACCCTAACCCTAACCCTAACCCCTAACCCTAACCGTAACCCTAACCCTCATCTGCCACATAGTGATCCATACACCTCAGTGCCTCATCTGCCACATAATGATCCATACACCTCAGTGCCTCATCTGCCACATAATGATCCGTACACCTCAGTGCCTCATCTGCCACATAGTGATCCATACACCTCAGTGCCTCATCTGCCACATAGTGATCCATACACCTCAGTGCCTCATCTGCCACATAATGATCCATACACCTCAGTGCCTCATCTGCCACATAGTGATCCATTCACCTACCCCTATACCCTAACCCTAACCCCTAACCCTAACCCTAACCCTAACCGTAACCCTAACCCTCATCTGCCACATAGTGATCCATACACCTCAGTGCCTCATCTGCCACATAATGATCCATACACCTCAGTGCCTCATCTGCCACATAATGATCCGTACACCTCAGTGCCTCATCTGCCACATAGTGATCAATACACATCAGTGTCTCATCAGCCACATATTGACCCATACACCTCAGTGCCTCATCTGACACATAGTGACCCGAACCCTAACCCTAATCCGAACCCTCACCCTCACCTTAACCCTCCCCCTCACCCTAACCCTCACCCTCACCCTAACCCTCACCCTCATCCTCACCCTAACCCTAACCCTAACCCTAATCTGCCACATAGTGATCCATACACCTTAGTGTCTCATCTGCCACAGTGATCCATACACCTCAGTGCCTCATCTGCCACATAGTGATCCATACACCTCAGTGCCTCATCTGCCACATAGTGATCCATACACCTCAGTGCCTCATCTGCCACATAGTGATCCATACACCTCAGTGTCTCATCTGCCACATAGTGATCCATACACCTCAGTGCCTCATCTGCCACATAGTGATCCATTCACCTACCCCTATACCCTAACCCTAACCCTAACCCCTAACCCTAACCCTAACCGTAACCCTAACCCTCATCTGCCACATAGTGATCCATACACCTCAGTGCCTCATCTGCCACATAATGATCCATACACCTCAGTGCCTCATCTGCCACATAATGATCCGTACACCTCAGTGCCTCATCTGCCACATAGTGATCAATACACATCAGTGTCTCATCAGCCACATATTGACCCATACACCTCAGTGCCTCATCTGACACATAGTGACCCGAACCCTAACCCTAATCCGAACCCTGACCCTCACCTTAACCCTCCCCCTCACCCTAACCCTCACCCTCACCCTAACCCTCACCCTCATCCTCACCCTAACCCTAACCCTAACCCTAATCTGCCACATAGTGATCCATACACCTTAGTGTCTCATCTGCCACAGTGATCCATACACCTCAGTGCCTCATCTGCCACATAGTGATCCATACACCTCAGTGCCTCATCTGCCACATAGTGATCCATACACCTCAGTGCCTCATCTGCCACATAGTGATCCATACACCTCAGTGTCTCATCTGCCACATAGTGATCCATACACCTCAGTGCCTCATCTGCCACATAGTGATCCATTCACCTACCCCTATACCCTAACCCTAACCCTAACCCCTAACCCTAACCCTAACCGTAACCCTAACCCTCATCTGCCACATAGTGATCCATACACCTCAGTGCCTCATCTGCCACATAATGATCCATACACCTCAGTGCCTCATCTGCCACATAATGATCCGTACACCTCAGTGCCTCATCTGCCACATAGTGATCAATACACATCAGTGTCTCATCAGCCACATATTGACCCATACACCTCAGTGCCTCATCTGACACATAGTGACCCGAACCCTAACCCTAATCCGAACCCTGACCCTCACCTTAACCCTCCCCCTCACCCTAACCCTCACCCTCACCCTAACCCTCACCCTCATCCTCACCCTAACCCTAACCCTAACCCTAATCTGCCACATAGTGATCCATACACCTTAGTGTCTCATCTGCCACAGTGATCCATACACCTCAGTGCCTCATCTGCCACATAGTGATCCATACACCTCAGTGCCTCATCTGCCACATAGTGATCCATACACCTCAGTGCCTCATCTGCCACATAGTGATCCATACACCTCAGTGTCTCATCTGCCACATAGTGATCCATACACCTCAGTGCCTCATCTGCCACATAGTGATCCATTCACCTACCCCTATACCCTAACCCTAACCCTAACCCCTAACCCTAACCCTAACCGTAACCCTAACCCTCATCTGCCACATAGTGATCCATACACCTCAGTGCCTCATCTGCCACATAATGATCCATACACCTCAGTGCCTCATCTGCCACATAATGATCCGTACACCTCAGTGCCTCATCTGCCACATAGTGATCCATACACCTCAGTGCCTCATCTGCCACATAGTGATCCATACACCTCAGTGCCTCATCTGACATATAGTGACCCTAACCCTAACCCCTAACCCCTACCCTAACCCTAACCCTAACCCTAACCCCTAACCCCTAACCCTAACCCTCATCTGCCACATAGTGATCCATACACCTCAGTGCCTCATCTGCCACATAATGATCCATACACCTCAGTGCCTCATCTGCCACATAGTGATCCATTCACCTACCCCTATACCCTAACCCTAACCCTAACCCCTAACCCTAACCCTAACCCTAACCGTAACCCTAACCCTCATCTGCCACATAGTGATCCATACACCTCAGTGCCTCATCTGCCACATAATGATCCATACACCTCAGTGCCTCATCTGCCACATAATGATTCGTACACCTCAGTGCCTCATCTGCCACATAGTGATCCATACACCTCAGTGCCTCATCTGCCACATAGTGATTCGTACACCTCAGTGCCTCATCTGACACATAGTGACCCGAACCCTAACCCTAATCCGAACCCTCACCCTCACCTTAACCCTCCCCCTCACCCTAACCCTCACCCTCACCCTAACCCTCACCCTCATCCTCACCCTAACCCTAACCCTAACCCTAATCTGCCACATAGTGATCCATACACCTTAGTGTCTCATCTGCCACAGTGATCCATACACCTCAGTGCCTCATCTGCCACATAGTGATCCATACACCTCAGTGCCTCATCTGCCACATAGTGATCCATACACCTCAGTGCCTCATCTGCCACATAGTGATCCATACACCTCAGTGTCTCATCTGCCACATAGTGATCCATACACCTCAGTGCCTCATCTGCCACATAGTGATCCATTCACCTACCCCTATACCCTAACCCTAACCCTAACCCCTAACCCTAACCCTAACCGTAACCCTAACCCTCATCTGCCACATAGTGATCCATACACCTCAGTGCCTCATCTGCCACATAATGATCCATACACCTCAGTGCCTCATCTGCCACATAATGATCCGTACACCTCAGTGCCTCATCTGCCACATAGTGATCCATACACCTCAGTGCCTCATCTGCCACATAGTGATCCATACACCTCAGTGCCTCATCTGACATATAGTGACCCTAACCCTAACCCCTAACCCCTACCCTAACCCTAACCCTAACCCTAACCCCTAACCCCTAACCCTAACCCTCATCTGCCACATAGTGATCCATACACCTCAGTGCCTCATCTGCCACATAATGATCCATACACCTCAGTGCCTCATCTGCCACATAGTGATCCATTCACCTACCCCTATACCCTAACCCTAACCCTAACCCCTAACCCTAACCCTAACCCTAACCGTAACCCTAACCCTCATCTGCCACATAGTGATCCATACACCTCAGTGCCTCATCTGCCACATAATGATCCATACACCTCAGTGCCTCATCTGCCACATAATGATTCGTACACCTCAGTGCCTCATCTGCCACATAGTGATCCATACACCTCAGTGCCTCATCTGCCACATAGTGATTCGTACACCTCAGTGCCTCATCTGACACATAGTGACCCTAACCCTAACCCCTAACCCTAACCCCTAACCCCTACCCTAACCCTAACCCCTAACCCCAAACCCTAACCCTAACCCTCATCTGCCACATAGTGATCCATACACCTCAGTGCCTCATCTGCCACATAATGATCCATATACCTCAGTGCCTCATCTGCCACATAATGATCCGTACACCTCAGTGCCTCATCTGCCACATAGTGATCCATACACCTCAGTGCCTCATCTGCCACATAGTGATCCGTACACCTCAGTGCCTCATCTGACATATAGTGACCCTAACCCTAACCCTAACCCCTAACCCTAACCCCTAACCCCTACCCTAACCCTAACCCTAACCCCTAACCCCTAACCCTAACCCTCATCTGCCACATAGTGATCCATACACCTCAGTGCCTCATCTGCCACATAATGATCCATACACCTCAGTGCCTCATCTGCCACATAATGATCCATACACCTCAGTGCCTCAGCTGCCAAATAGTGATCCATACTCCTCAGACCCTCATCTGCCACATAATGATCCATACACCTCAGTGCCTCATCTGCCACATAATGATCCGTACACCTCAGTGCCTCAGCTGCCACATAGTGATCCATACACCTCAGTGCCTCATCTGTCACATAATGATCCATACACCTCAGTGCCTCATCTGCCACATAGTGATCCATACACCTCAGTGCCTCAGCTGCCACATAGTGATCCATACACCCCAGTGCCTCATCTGCCACATAATGATCCATACACCTCAGTGCCTTATCTGCCACATAGTGATCCATACACCTCAGTGCCTCATCTGCCACATAGTGATCCATACACCTCAGTGCCTCATCTGACACATAGTGACCCGAACCCTAACCCTGACCCTGACCCTGACCATAACCCTCATCTGCCACATAGTGATCCGTACACCTCAGTGCCTAATCTACCACATAGTGATCCATGTACTTGTGCCTCATAGTGATCAATATACCTCAGTGCCTCATCTGCCACATAATGATCCAGTGTCTATAGAAAAAACAGCCGCACACTCAAGACTTGCAGATTTTTACGTGAAAGTTGTATTTTTTATTATTAGTACAGGCATCACCAAATGCTTATTAGTGTTCAGAGAAAATGACGGATATTTTAAGTTACGATTAACGTTTCGACCAAGGCTGGTCTTTGTCAAAACCACACTTCTAATGAAGGGTAGAAAAGGTGCAGAAGCAGTCCGGAGTGGGCAGAGTCTGCAGGGGTCCTGTAGCACTGAGTCCGTCTCATTGGTGATGCAGTCAACCCTAATGATCCATACACCTCAGAGCCTCATCAGCCACATAGTGATCCATACACCTCAGTGCCTCATCTGCCACATAGTGATCCATAAACCTCGGTACCTAATCTACCACATAGTGATCCATGTACTTGTGCCTCATAGTGATCAATATACCTCAGTGCCTCATCTGCCACATAATGATCCATACACCTCAGTGCCTCATCTGCCACATAATGATCCGTACACCTCAGTGCCTCATCTGCCACATAGTGATCCATACACCTCAGTGCCTCATCTGCCACATAGTGATCCGTACACCTCAGTGCCTCATCTGACACATAGTGACCCAAACCCTAACCCTGACCCTGACCATAACCCTCATCTGCCACATAGTGATCCGTACACCTCAGTGCCTAATCTACCTCATAGTGATCCATGTACTTGTGCCTCATAGTGATCAATATACCTCAGTGCCTCATCTGCCACATAATGATCCATACACCTCAGAGCCTCATCAGCCACATAGTGATCCATACACCTCAGTGCCTCATCTGCCACATAGTGATCCATACACCTAACCCTATACCCTAACCCTAACCCTAACCCCTAACCCTAACCGTAACCCTAACCCTCATCTGCCACATAGTGATCCATACACCTCAGTGCCTCATCTGCCACATAATGATCCATACACCTCAGTGCCTCATCTGCCACATAATGATCCGTACACCTCAGTGCCTCATCTGCCACATAGTGATCCATACACCTCAGTGCCTCATCTGCCACATAGTGATCCATACACCTCAGTGCCTCATCTGCCACATAATGATCCATACACCTCAGTGCCTCATCTGCCACATAATGATCCGTACACCTCAGTGCCTCATCTGCCACATAGTGATCCATACACCTCAGTGCCTCATCTGCCACATAGTGATCCGTACACCTCAGTGCCTCATCTGACATATAGTGACCCTAACCCTAACCCTAACCCCTAACCCTAACCCCTAACCCCTACCCTAACCCTAACCCTAACCCCTAACCCCTAACCCTAACCCTCATCTGCCACATAGTGATCCATACACCTCAGTGCCTCATCTGCCACATAATGATCCATACACCTCAGTGCCTCATCTGCCACATAATGATCCGTACACCTCAGTGCCTCAGCTGCCAAATAGTGATCCATACTCCTCAGACCCTCATCTGCCACATAATGATCCATACACCTCAGTGCCTCATCTGCCACATAATGATCCGTACACCTCAGTGCCTCAGCTGCCACATAGTGATCCATACACCTCAGTGCCTCATCTGTCACATAATGATCCATACACCTCAGTGCCTCATCTGCCACATAGTGATCCATACACCTCAGTGCCTCAGCTGCCACATAGTGATCCATACACCTCAGTGCCTCATCTGCCACATAATGATCCATACACCTCAGTGCCTTATCTGCCACATAGTGTTCCATACACCTCAGTGCCTCATCTGCCACATAGTGATCCATACACCTCAGTGCCTCATCTGACACATAGTGACCCGAATCCTAACCCTGACCCTGACCCTGACCATAACCCTCATCTGCCACATAGTGATCCATACACCTCAGTGCCTAATCTACCACATAGTGATCCATGTACTTGTGCCTCATAGTGATCAATATACCTCAGTGCCTCATCTGCCACATAATGATCCAGTGTCTATAGAAAAAACAGCCGCACACTCAAGACTTGCAGATTTTTACGTGAAAGTTGTATTTTTTATTATTAGTACAGGCATCACCAAATGCTTATTAGTGTTCAGAGAAAATGACGGATATTTTAAGTTACGATTAACGTTTCGACCAAGGCTGGTCTTTGTCAAAACCACACTTCTAATGAAGGGTAGAAAAGGTGCAGAAGCAGTCCGGAGTGGGCAGAGTCTGCAGGGGTCCTGTAGCACTGAGTCCGTCTCATTGGTGATGCAGTCAACCCTAATGATCCATACACCTCAGAGCCTCATCAGCCACATAGTGATCCATACACCTCAGTGCCTCATCTGCCACATAGTGATCCATAAACCTCGGTACCTAATCTACCACATAGTGATCCATGTACTTGTGCCTCATAGTGATCAATATACCTCAGTGCCTCATCTGCCACATAATGATCCATACACCTCAGTGCCTCATCTGCCACATAATGATCCGTACACCTCAGTGCCTCATCTGCCACATAGTGATCCATACACCTCAGTGCCTCATCTGCCACATAGTGATCCGTACACCTCAGTGCCTCATCTGACACATAGTGACCCAAACCCTAACCCTGACCCTGACCCTGACCATAACCCTCATCTGCCACATAGTGATCCGTACACCTCAGTGCCTAATCTACCTCATAGTGATCCATGTACTTGTGCCTCATAGTGATCAATATACCTCAGTGCCTCATCTGCCACATAATGATCCATACACCTCAGAGCCTCATCAGCCACATAGTGATCCATACACCTCAGTGCCTCATCTGCCACATAGTAATCCATACACCTAACCCTATACCCTAACCCTAACCCTAACCCCTAACCCTAACCGTAACCCTAACCCTCATCTGCCACATAGTGATCCATACACCTCAGTGCCTCATCTGCCACATAATGATCCATACACCTCAGTGCCTCATCTGCCACATAATGATCCGTACACCTCAGTGCCTCATCTGCCACATAGTGATCCATACACCTCAGTGCCTCATCTGCCACATAGTGATCCATACACCTCAGTGCCTCATCTGCCACATAATGATCCATACACCTCAGTGCCTCATCTGCCACATAGTGATCCATTCACCTACCCCTATACCCTAACCCTAACCCCTAACCCTAACCCTAACCCTAACCGTAACCCTAACCCTCATCTGCCACATAGTGATCCATACACCTCAGTGCCTCATCTGCCACATAATGATCCATACACCTCAGTGCCTCATCTGCCACATAATGATCCGTACACCTCAGTGCCTCATCTGCCACATAGTGATCAATACACATCAGTGTCTCATCAGCCACATATTGACCCATACACCTCAGTGCCTCATCTGACACATAGTGACCCGAACCCTAACCCTAATCCGAACCCTCACCCTCACCTTAACCCTCCCCCTCACCCTAACCCTCACCCTCACCCTAACCCTCACCCTCATCCTCACCCTAACCCTAACCCTAACCCTAATCTGCCACATAGTGATCCATACACCTTAGTGTCTCATCTGCCACAGTGATCCATACACCTCAGTGCCTCATCTGCCACATAGTGATCCATACACCTCAGTGCCTCATCTGCCACATAGTGATCCATACACCTCAGTGCCTCATCTGCCACATAGTGATCCATACACCTCAGTGTCTCATCTGCCACATAGTGATCCATACACCTCAGTGCCTCATCTGCCACATAGTGATCCATTCACCTACCCCTATACCCTAACCCTAACCCTAACCCCTAACCCTAACCCTAACCGTAACCCTAACCCTCATCTGCCACATAGTGATCCATACACCTCAGTGCCTCATCTGCCACATAATGATCCATACACCTCAGTGCCTCATCTGCCACATAATGATCCGTACACCTCAGTGCCTCATCTGCCACATAGTGATCCATACACCTCAGTGCCTCATCTGCCACATAGTGATCCATACACCTCAGTGCCTCATCTGACATATAGTGACCCTAACCCTAACCCCTAACCCCTACCCTAACCCTAACCCTAACCCTAACCCCTAACCCCTAACCCTAACCCTCATCTGCCACATAGTGATCCATACACCTCAGTGCCTCATCTGCCACATAATGATCCATACACCTCAGTGCCTCATCTGCCACATAGTGATCCATTCACCTACCCCTATACCCTAACCCTAACCCTAACCCCTAACCCTAACCCTAACCCTAACCGTAACCCTAACCCTCATCTGCCACATAGTGATCCATACACCTCAGTGCCTCATCTGCCACATAATGATCCATACACCTCAGTGCCTCATCTGCCACATAATGATTCGTACACCTCAGTGCCTCATCTGCCACATAGTGATCCATACACCTCAGTGCCTCATCTGCCACATAGTGATTCGTACACCTCAGTGCCTCATCTGACACATAGTGACCCGAACCCTAACCCTAATCCGAACCCTCACCCTCACCTTAACCCTCCCCCTCACCCTAACCCTCACCCTCACCCTAACCCTCACCCTCATCCTCACCCTAACCCTAACCCTAACCCTAATCTGCCACATCGTGATCCATACACCTTAGTGTCTCATCTGCCACAGTGATCCATACACCTCAGTGCCTCATCTGCCACATAGTGATCCATACACCTCAGTGCCTCATCTGCCACATAGTGATCCATACACCTCAGTGCCTCATCTGCCACATAGTGATCCATACACCTCAGTGTCTCATCTGCCACATAGTGATCCATACACCTCAGTGCCTCATCTGCCACATAGTGATCCATTCACCTACCCCTATACCCTAACCCTAACCCTAACCCCTAACCCTAACCCTAACCGTAACCCTAACCCTCATCTGCCACATAGTGATCCATACACCTCAGTGCCTCATCTGCCACATAATGATCCATACACCTCAGTGCCTCATCTGCCACATAATGATCCGTACACCTCAGTGCCTCATCTGCCACATAGTGATCCATACACCTCAGTGCCTCATCTGCCACATAGTGATCCATACACCTCAGTGCCTCATCTGACATATAGTGACCCTAACCCTAACCCCTAACCCCTACCCTAACCCTAACCCTAACCCTAACCCCTAACCCCTAACCCTAACCCTCATCTGCCACATAGTGATCCATACACCTCAGTGCCTCATCTGCCACATAATGATCCATACACCTCAGTGCCTCATCTGCCACATAGTGATCCATTCACCTACCCCTATACCCTAACCCTAACCCTAACCCCTAACCCTAACCCTAACCCTAACCGTAACCCTAACCCTCATCTGCCACATAGTGATCCATACACCTCAGTGCCTCATCTGCCACATAATGATCCATACACCTCAGTGCCTCATCTGCCACATAATGATTCGTACACCTCAGTGCCTCATCTGCCACATAGTGATCCATACACCTCAGTGCCTCATCTGCCACATAGTGATTCGTACACCTCAGTGCCTCATCTGACACATAGTGACCCTAACCCTAACCCCTAACCCTAACCCCTAACCCCTACCCTAACCCTAACCCCTAACCCCAAACCCTAACCCTAACCCTCATCTGCCACATAGTGATCCATACACCTCAGTGCCTCATCTGCCACATAATGATCCATATACCTCAGTGCCTCATCTGCCACATAATGATCCGTACACCTCAGTGCCTCATCTGCCACATAGTGATCCATACACCTCAGTGCCTCATCTGCCACATAGTGATCCGTACACCTCAGTGCCTCATCTGACATATAGTGACCCTAACCCTAACCCTAACCCCTAACCCTAACCCCTAACCCCTACCCTAACCCTAACCCTAACCCCTAACCCTAACCCTCATCTGCCACATAGTGATCCATACACCTCAGTGCCTCATCTGCCACATAATGATCCATACACCTCAGTGCCTCATCTGCCACATAATGATCCATACACCTCAGTGCCTCAGCTGCCAAATAGTGATCCATACTCCTCAGACCCTCATCTGCCACATAATGATCCATACACCTCAGTGCCTCATCTGCCACATAATGATCCGTACACCTCAGTGCCTCAGCTGCCACATAGTGATCCATACACCTCAGTGCCTCATCTGTCACATAATGATCCATACACCTCAGTGCCTCATCTGCCACATAGTGATCCATACACCTCAGTGCCTCAGCTGCCACATAGTGATCCATACACCCCAGTGCCTCATCTGCCACATAATGATCCATACACCTCAGTGCCTTATCTGCCACATAGTGATCCATACACCTCAGTGCCTCATCTGCCACATAGTGATCCATACACCTCAGTGCCTCATCTGACACATAGTGACCCGAACCCTAACCCTGACCCTGACCCTGACCATAACCCTCATCTGCCACATAGTGATCCGTACACCTCAGTGCCTAATCTACCACATAGTGATCCATGTACTTGTGCCTCATAGTGATCAATATACCTCAGTGCCTCATCTGCCACATAATGATCCAGTGTCTATAGAAAAAACAGCCGCACACTCAAGACTTGCAGATTTTTACGTGAAAGTTGTATTTTTTATTATTAGTACAGGCATCACCAAATGCTTATTAGTGTTCAGAGAAAATGACGGATATTTTAAGTTACGATTAACGTTTCGACCAAGGCTGGTCTTTGTCAAAACCACACTTCTAATGAAGGGTAGAAAAGGTGCAGAAGCAGTCCGGAGTGGGCAGAGTCTGCAGGGGTCCTGTAGCACTGAGTCCGTCTCATTGGTGATGCAGTCAACCCTAATGATCCATACACCTCAGAGCCTCATCAGCCACATAGTGATCCATACACCTCAGTGCCTCATCTGCCACATAGTGATCCATAAACCTCGGTACCTAATCTACCACATAGTGATCCATGTACTTGTGCCTCATAGTGATCAATATACCTCAGTGCCTCATCTGCCACATAATGATCCATACACCTCAGTGCCTCATCTGCCACATAATGATCCGTACACCTCAGTGCCTCATCTGCCACATAGTGATCCATACACCTCAGTGCCTCATCTGCCACATAGTGATCCGTACACCTCAGTGCCTCATCTGACACATAGTGACCCAAACCCTAACCCTGACCCTGACCATAACCCTCATCTGCCACATAGTGATCCGTACACCTCAGTGCCTAATCTACCTCATAGTGATCCATGTACTTGTGCCTCATAGTGATCAATATACCTCAGTGCCTCATCTGCCACATAATGATCCATACACCTCAGAGCCTCATCAGCCACATAGTGATCCATACACCTCAGTGCCTCATCTGCCACATAGTGATCCATACACCTAACCCTATACCCTAACCCTAACCCTAACCCCTAACCCTAACCGTAACCCTAACCCTCATCTGCCACATAGTGATCCATACACCTCAGTGCCTCATCTGCCACATAATGATCCATACACCTCAGTGCCTCATCTGCCACATAATGATCCGTACACCTCAGTGCCTCATCTGCCACATAGTGATCCATACACCTCAGTGCCTCATCTGCCACATAGTGATCCATACACCTCAGTGCCTCATCTGCCACATAATGATCCATACACCTCAGTGCCTCATCTGCCACATAGTGATCCATTCACCTACCCCTATACCCTAACCCTAACCCCTAACCCTAACCCTAACCCTAACCGTAACCCTAACCCTCATCTGCCACATAGTGATCCATACACCTCAGTGCCTCATCTGCCACATAATGATCCATACACCTCAGTGCCTCATCTGCCACATAATGATCCGTACACCTCAGTGCCTCATCTGCCACATAGTGATCAATACACCTCAGTGTCTCATCAGCCACATATTGACCCATACACCTCAGTGCCTCATCTGACACATAGTGACCCGAACCCTAACCCTAATCCGAACCCTCACCCTCACCTTAACCCTCCCCCTCACCCTAACCCTCACCCTCACCCTAACCCTCACCCTCATCCTCACCCTAACCCTAACCCTAACCCTAATCTGCCACATAGTGATCCATACACCTTAGTGTCTCATCTGCCACATAGTAATCCATGCACCTCAGTGCCTCATCTGCCACAGTGATCCATACACCTCAGTGCCTCATCTGCCACATAGTGATCCATACACCTCAGTGCCTCATCTGCCACATAGTGATCCATACACCTCAGTGCCTCATCTGCCACATAGTTATCCATACACCTCAGTGTCTCATCTGCCACATAGTGATCCATACACCTCAGTGCCTCATCTGCCACATAGTGATCCATTCACCTACCCCTATACCCTAACCCTAACCCCTAACCCTAACCCTAACCCTAACCGTAACCCTAACCCTCATCTGCCACATAGTGATCCATACACCTCAGTGCCTCATCTGCCACATAAAGATCCATACACCTCAGTGCCTCATCTGCCACATAATGATCCGTACACCTCAGTGCCTCATCTGCCACATAGTGATCCATACACCTCAGTGCCTCATCTGCCACATAGTGATTCGTACACCTCAGTGCCTCATCTGACACATAGTGACCCAAACCCTAACCCTGACCCTGACCATAACCCTCATCTGCCACATAGTGATCCGTACACCTCAGTGCCTAATCTACCTCATAGTGATCCATGTACTTGTGCCTCATAGTGATCAATATACCTCAGTGCCTCATCTGCCACATAATGATCCATACACCTCAGAGCCTCATCAGCCACATAGTGATCCATACACCTCAGTGCCTCATCTGCCACATAATGATCCATACACCTCAGTGCCTCATCTGCCACATAATGATCCGTACACCTCAGTGCCTCATCTGCCACATAGTGATCAATACACCTCAGTGTCTCATCAGCCACATATTGACCCATACACCTCAGTGCCTCATCTGACACATAGTGACCCGAACCCTAACCCTAATCCGAACCCTCACCCTCACCTTAACCCTCCCCCTCACCCTAACCCTCACCCTCACCCTAACCCTCACCCTCATCCTCACCCTAACCCTAACCCTAACCCTAATCTGCCACATAGTGATCCATACACCTTAGTGTCTCATCTGCCACATAGTAATCCATGCACCTCAGTGCCTCATCTGCCACAGTGATCCATACACCTCAGTGCCTCATCTGCCACATAGTGATCCATACACCTCAGTGCCTCATCTGCCACATAGTGATCCATACACCTCAGTGCCTCATCTGCCACATAGTGATCCATACACCTCAGTGTCTCATCTGCCACATAGTGATCCATACACCTCAGTGCCTCATCTGCCACATAGTGATCCATTCACCTACCCCTATACCCTAACCCTAACCCTAACCCCTAACCCTAACCCTAACCGTAACCCTAACCCTCATCTGCCACATAGTGATCCATACACCTCAGTGCCTCATCTGCCACATAATGATCCATACACCTCAGTGCCTCATCTGCCACATAATGATCCGTACACCTCAGTGCCTCATCTGCCACATAGTGATCCATACACCTCAGTGCCTCATCTGCCACATAGTGATTCGTACACCTCAGTGCCTCATCTGACACATAGTGACCCTAACCCTAACCCCTAACCCTAACCCCTAACCCCTACCCTAACCCTAACCCTAACCCCTAACCCCAAACCATAACCCTAACCCTCATCTGCCACATAGTGATCCATACACCTCAGTGCCTCATCTGCCACATAATGATCCATATACCTCAGTGCCTCATCTGCCACATAATGATCCATACACCTCAGTGCCTCATCTGCCACATAGTGATCCATACACCTCAGTGCCTCATCTGCCACATAGTGATCCGTACACCTCAGTGCCTAATCTACCACATAGTGATCCATGTACTTGTGCCTCATAGTGATCAATATACCTCAGTGCCTCATCTGCCACATAATGATCCAGTGTCTATAGAAAAAACAGCCGCACACTCAAGACTTGCAGATTTTTACGTGAAAGTTGTATTTTTTATTATTAGTACAGGCATCACCAAATGCTTATTAGTGTTCAGAGAAAATGACGGATATTTTAAGTTACGATTAACGTTTCGACCAAGGCTGGTCTTTGTCAAAACCACACTTCTAATGAAGGGTAGAAAAGGTGCAGAAGCAGTCCGGAGTGGGCAGAGTCTGCAGGGGTCCTGTAGCACTGAGTCCGTCTCATTGGTGATGCAGTCAACCCTAATGATCCATACACCTCAGAGCCTCATCAGCCACATAGTGATCCATACACCTCAGTGCCTCATCTGCCACATAGTGATCCATAAACCTCGGTACCTAATCTACCACATAGTGATCCATGTACTTGTGCCTCATAGTGATCAATATACCTCAGTGCCTCATCTGCCACATAATGATCCATACACCTCAGTGCCTCATCTGCCACATAATGATCCGTACACCTCAGTGCCTCATCTGCCACATAGTGATCCATACACCTCAGTGCCTCATCTGCCACATAGTGATCCGTACACCTCAGTGCCTCATCTGACACATAGTGACCCAAACCCTAACCCTGACCCTGACCATAACCCTCATCTGCCACATAGTGATCCGTACACCTCAGTGCCTAATCTACCTCATAGTGATCCATGTACTTGTGCCTCATAGTGATCAATATACCTCAGTGCCTCATCTGCCACATAATGATCCATACACCTCAGAGCCTCATCAGCCACATAGTGATCCATACACCTCAGTGCCTCATCTGCCACATAGTGATCCATACACCTAACCCTATACCCTAACCCTAACCCTAACCCCTAACCCTAACCGTAACCCTAACCCTCATCTGCCACATAGTGATCCATACACCTCAGTGCCTCATCTGCCACATAATGATCCATACACCTCAGTGCCTCATCTGCCACATAATGATCCGTACACCTCAGTGCCTCATCTGCCACATAGTGATCCATACACCTCAGTGCCTCATCTGCCACATAGTGATCCATACACCTCAGTGCCTCATCTGCCACATAATGATCCATACACCTCAGTGCCTCATCTGCCACATAGTGATCCATTCACCTACCCCTATACCCTAACCCTAACCCCTAACCCTAACCCTAACCCTAACCGTAACCCTAACCCTCATCTGCCACATAGTGATCCATACACCTCAGTGCCTCATCTGCCACATAATGATCCATACACCTCAGTGCCTCATCTGCCACATAATGATCCGTACACCTCAGTGCCTCATCTGCCACATAGTGATCAATACACCTCAGTGTCTCATCAGCCACATATTGACCCATACACCTCAGTGCCTCATCTGACACATAGTGACCCGAACCCTAACCCTAATCCGAACCCTCACCCTCACCTTAACCCTCCCCCTCACCCTAACCCTCACCCTCACCCTAACCCTCACCCTCATCCTCACCCTAACCCTAACCCTAACCCTAATCTGCCACATAGTGATCCATACACCTTAGTGTCTCATCTGCCACATAGTAATCCATGCACCTCAGTGCCTCATCTGCCACAGTGATCCATACACCTCAGTGCCTCATCTGCCACATAGTGATCCATACACCTCAGTGCCTCATCTGCCACATAGTGATCCATACACCTCAGTGCCTCATCTGCCACATAGTTATCCATACACCTCAGTGTCTCATCTGCCACATAGTGATCCATACACCTCAGTGCCTCATCTGCCACATAGTGATCCATTCACCTACCCCTATACCCTAACCCTAACCCCTAACCCTAACCCTAACCCTAACCGTAACCCTAACCCTCATCTGCCACATAGTGATCCATACACCTCAGTGCCTCATCTGCCACATAAAGATCCATACACCTCAGTGCCTCATCTGCCACATAATGATCCGTACACCTCAGTGCCTCATCTGCCACATAGTGATCCATACACCTCAGTGCCTCATCTGCCACATAGTGATTCGTACACCTCAGTGCCTCATCTGACACATAGTGACCCAAACCCTAACCCTGACCCTGACCATAACCCTCATCTGCCACATAGTGATCCGTACACCTCAGTGCCTAATCTACCTCATAGTGATCCATGTACTTGTGCCTCATAGTGATCAATATACCTCAGTGCCTCATCTGCCACATAATGATCCATACACCTCAGAGCCTCATCAGCCACATAGTGATCCATACACCTCAGTGCCTCATCTGCCACATAATGATCCATACACCTCAGTGCCTCATCTGCCACATAATGATCCGTACACCTCAGTGCCTCATCTGCCACATAGTGATCAATACACCTCAGTGTCTCATCAGCCACATATTGACCCATACACCTCAGTGCCTCATCTGACACATAGTGACCCGAACCCTAACCCTAATCCGAACCCTCACCCTCACCTTAACCCTCCCCCTCACCCTAACCCTCACCCTCACCCTAACCCTCACCCTCATCCTCACCCTAACCCTAACCCTAACCCTAATCTGCCACATAGTGATCCATACACCTTAGTGTCTCATCTGCCACATAGTAATCCATGCACCTCAGTGCCTCATCTGCCACAGTGATCCATACACCTCAGTGCCTCATCTGCCACATAGTGATCCATACACCTCAGTGCCTCATCTGCCACATAGTGATCCATACACCTCAGTGCCTCATCTGCCACATAGTGATCCATACACCTCAGTGTCTCATCTGCCACATAGTGATCCATACACCTCAGTGCCTCATCTGCCACATAGTGATCCATTCACCTACCCCTATACCCTAACCCTAACCCTAACCCCTAACCCTAACCCTAACCGTAACCCTAACCCTCATCTGCCACATAGTGATCCATACACCTCAGTGCCTCATCTGCCACATAATGATCCATACACCTCAGTGCCTCATCTGCCACATAATGATCCGTACACCTCAGTGCCTCATCTGCCACATAGTGATCCATACACCTCAGTGCCTCATCTGCAACATAGTGATTCGTACACCTCAGTGCCTCATCTGACACATAGTGACCCTAACCCTAACCCCTAACCCTAACCCCTAACCCTAACCCCTAACCCCTACCCTAACCCTAACCCTAACCCCTAACCCCAAACCATAACCCTAACCCTCATCTGCCACATAGTGATCCATACACCTCAGTGCCTCATCTGCCACATAATGATCCATATACCTCAGTGCCTCATCTGCCACATAATGATCCATACACCTCAGTGCCTCATCTGCCACATAGTGATCCATACACCTCAGTGCCTCATCTGCCACATAGTGATCCGTACACCTCAGTGCCTAATCTACCACATAGTGATCCATGTACTTGTGCCTCATAGTGATCAATATACCTCAGTGCCTCATCTGCCACATAATGATCCAGTGTCTATAGAAAAAACAGCCGCACACTCAAGACTTGCAGATTTTTACGTGAAAGTTGCATTTTTTATTATTAGTACAGGCATCACCAAATGCTTATTAGTGTTCAGAGAAAATGACGGATACTTTAAGTTACGATTAACGTTTCGACCAAGGCTGGTCTTTGTCAAAACCACACTTCTAATGAAGGGTAGAAAAGGTGCAGAAGCAGTCCGGAGTGGGCAGAGTCTGCAGGGGTCCTGTAGCACTGAGTCCGTCTCATTGGTGATGCAGTCAACCCTAGTGATCCATACACCTCAGAGCCTCATCAGCCACATAGTGATCCATACACCTCAGTGCCTCATCTGCCACATAATGATCCATACACCTCAGTGCCTCATCTGCCACATAGTGATCCATACACCTCGGTACCTAATCTACCACATAGTGATCCATGTACTTGTGCCTCATAGTGATCAATATACCTCAGTGCCTCATCTGCCACATAATGATCCATACACCTCAGTGCCTCATCTGCCACATAATGATCCGTACACCTCAGTGCCTCATCTGCCACATAGTGATCCATACACCTCAGTGCCTCATCTGCCACATAGTGATCCGTACACCTCAGTGCCTCATCTGACACATAGTGACCCAAACCCTAACCCTGACCCTGACCCTGACCATAACCCTCATCTGCCACATAGTGATCCGTACACCTCAGTGCCTAATCTACCTCATAGTGATCCATGTACTTGTGCCTCATAGTGATCAATATACCTCAGTGCCTCATCTGCCACATAATGATCCATACACCTCAGAGCCTCATCAGCCACATAGTGATCCATACACCTCAGTGCCTCATCTGCCACATAATGATCCATACACCTCAGTGCCTCATCTGCCACATAATGATCCGTACACCTCAGTGCCTCATCTGCCACATAGTGATCAATACACCTCAGTGTCTCATCAGCCACATATTGACCCATACACCTCAGTGCCTCATCTGACACATAGTGACCCGAACCCTAACCCTAATCCGAACCCTCACCCTCACCTTAACCCTCCCCCTCACCCTAACCCTCACCCTCACCCTAACCCTCACCCTCATCCTCACCCTAACCCTAACCCTAACCCTAATCTGCCACATAGTGATCCATACACCTTAGTGTCTCATCTGCCACAGTGATCCATACACCTCAGTGCCTCATCTGCCACATAGTGATCCATACACCTCAGTGCCTCATCTGCCACATAGTGATCCATACACCTCAGTGCCTCATCTGCCACATAGTGATCCATACACCTCAGTGTCTCATCTGCCACATAGTGATCCATACACCTCAGTGCCTCATCTGCCACATAGTGATCCATTCACCTACCCCTATACCCTAACCCTAACCCTAACCCCTAACCCTAACCCTAACCGTAACCCTAACCCTCATCTGCCACATAGTGATCCATACACCTCAGTGCCTCATCTGCCACATAATGATCCATACACCTCAGTGCCTCATCTGCCACATAATGATCCGTACACCTCAGTGCCTCATCTGCCACATAGTGATCCATACACCTCAGTGCCTCATCTGCCACATAGTGATCCGTACACCTCAGTGCCTCATCTGACATATAGTGACCCTAACCCTAACCCTAACCCCTAACCCCTACCCTAACCCTAACCCTAACCCTAACCCTAACCCCTAACCCCTAACCCTAACCCTCATCTGCCACATAGTGATCCATACACCTCAGTGCCTCATCTGCCACATAATGATCCATACACCTCAGTGCCTCATCTGCCACATAGTGATCCATTCACCTACCCCTATACCCTAACCCTAACCCTAACCCCTAACCCTAACCCTAACCGTAACCCTAACCCTCATCTGCCACATAGTGATCCATACACCTCAGTGCCTCATCTGCCACATAGTGATCCATACACCTCAGTGTCTCATCTGCCACATAGTGATCCATACACCTCAGTGACTCATCTGCCACATAGTGATCCATTCACCTACCCCTATACCCTAACCCTAACCCTAACCCCTAACCCTAACCCTAACCGTAACCCAAACCCTCATCTGCCACATAGTGATCCATACACCTCAGTGCCTCATCTGCCACATAATGATCCATACACCTCAGTGCCTCATCTGCCACATAATGATCCGTACACCTCAGTGCCTCATCTGCCACATAGTGATCCATACACCTCAGTGCCTCATCTGCCACATAGTGATCCGTACACCTCAGTGCCTCATCTGACATATAGTGACCCTAACCCTAACCCCTAACCCCTACCCTAACCCTAACCCTAACCCTAACCCCTAACCCCTAACCCTAACCCTCATCTGCCACATAGTGATCCATACACCTCAGTGCCTCATCTGCCACATAATGATCCATACACCTCAGTGCCTCATCTGCCACATAGTGATCCATTCACCTACCCCTATACCCTAACCCTAACCCTAACCCCTAACCCTAACCCTAACCGTAACCCTAACCCTCATCTGCCACATAGTGATCCATACACCTCAGTGCCTCATCTGCCACATAATGATCCATACACCTCAGTGCCTCATCTGCCACATAATGATCCGTACACCTCAGTGCCTCATCTGCCACATAGTGATCCATACACCTCAGTGCCTCATCTGCCACATAGTGATTCGTACACCTCAGTGCCTCATCTGACACATAGTGACCCTAACCCTAACCCCTAACCCTAACCCCTAACCCCTACCCTAACCCTAACCCTAACCCCTAACCCCAAACCCTAACCCTAACCCTCATCTGCCACATAGTGATCCATACACCTCAGTGCCTCATCTGCCACATAATGATCCATATACCTCAGTGCCTCATCTGCCACATAATGATCCGTACACCTCAGTGCCTCATCTGCCACATAGTGATCCATACACCTCAGTGCCTCATCTGCCACATAGTGATCCGTACACCTCAGTGCCTCATCTGACATATAGTGACCCTAACCCTAACCCTAACCCCTAACCCTAACCCCTAACCCCTACCCTAACCCTAACCCTAACCCCTAACCCCTAACCCTAACCCTCATCTGCCACATAGTGATCCATACACCTCAGTGCCTCATCTGCCACATAATGATCCATACACCTCAGTGCCTCATCTGCCACATAATGATCCGTACACCTCAGTGCCTCAGCTGCCAAATAGTGATCCATACTCCTCAGACCCTCATCTGCCACATAATGATCCATACACCTCAGTGCCTCATCTGCCACATAATGATCCGTACACCTCAGTGCCTCAGCTGCCACATAGTGATCCATACACCTCAGTGCCTCATCTGTCACATAATGATCCATACACCTCAGTGCCTCATCTGCCACATAGTGATCCATACACCTCAGTGCCTCAGCTGCCACATAGTGATCCATACACCTCAGTGCCTCATCTGCCACATAATGATCCATACACCTCAGTGCCTTATCTGCCACATAGTGATCCATACACCTCAGTGCCTCATCTGCCACATAGTGATCCATACACCTCAGTGCCTCATCTGACACATAGTGACCCGAACCCTAACCCTGACCCTGACCCTGACCATAACCCTCATCTGCCACATAGTGATCCGTACACCTCAGTGCCTAATCTACCACATAGTGATCCATGTACTTGTGCCTCATAGTGATCAATATACCTCAGTGCCTCATCTGCCACATAATGATCCAGTGTCTATAGAAAAAACAGCCGCACACTCAAGACTTGCAGATTTTTACGTGAAAGTTGTATTTTTTATTATTAGTACAGGCATCACCAAATGCTTATTAGTGTTCAGAGAAAATGACGGATATTTTAAGTTACGATTAACGTTTCGACCAAGGCTGGTCTTTGTCAAAACCACACTTCTAATGAAGGGTAGAAAAGGTGCAGAAGCAGTCCGGAGTGGGCAGAGTCTGCAGGGGTCCTGTAGCACTGAGTCCGTCTCATTGGTGATGCAGTCAACCCTAATGATCCATACACCTCAGAGCCTCATCAGCCACATAGTGATCCATACACCTCAGTGCCTCATCTGCCACATAGTGATCCATAAACCTCGGTACCTAATCTACCACATAGTGATCCATGTACTTGTGCCTCATAGTGATCAATATACCTCAGTGCCTCATCTGCCACATAATGATCCATACACCTCAGTGCCTCATCTGCCACATAATGATCCGTACACCTCAGTGCCTCATCTGCCACATAGTGATCCATACACCTCAGTGCCTCATCTGCCACATAGTGATCCGTACACCTCAGTGCCTCATCTGACACATAGTGACCCAAACCCTAACCCTGACCCTGACCCTGACCATAACCCTCATCTGCCACATAGTGATCCGTACACCTCAGTGCCTAATCTACCTCATAGTGATCCATGTACTTGTGCCTCATAGTGATCAATATACCTCAGTGCCTCATCTGCCACATAATGATCCATACACCTCAGAGCCTCATCAGCCACATAGTGATCCATACACCTCAGTGCCTCATCTGCCACATAGTGATCCATACACCTAACCCTATACCCTAAACCTAACCCTAACCCCTAACCCTAACCGTAACCCTAACCCTCATCTGCCACATAGTGATCCATACACCTCAGTGCCTCATCTGCCACATAATGATCCATACACCTCAGTGCCTCATCTGCCACATAATGATCCGTACACCTCAGTGCCTCATCTGCCACATAGTGATCCATACACCTCAGTGCCTCATCTGCCACATAGTGATCCATACACCTCAGTGCCTCATCTGCCACATAATGATCCATACACCTCAGTGCCTCATCTGCCACATAATGATCCATTCACCTACCCCTATACCCTAACCCTAACCCCTAACCCTAACCCTAACCCTAACCGTAACCCTAACCCTCATCTGCCACATAGTGATCCATACACCTCAGTGCCTCATCTGCCACATAATGATCCATACACCTCAGTGCCTCATCTGCCACATAATGATCCGTACACCTCAGTGCCTCATCTGCCACATAGTGATCCATACACCTCAGTGCCTCATCTGCCACATAGTGATTCGTACACCTCAGTGCCTCATCTGACACATAGTGACCCTAACCCTAACCCCTAACCCTAACCCCTAACCCCTACCCTAACACAAACCCTAACCCCTAACCCCAAACCCTAACCCTAACCCTCATCTGCCACATAGTGATCCATACACCTCAGTGCCTCATCTGCCACATAATGATCCATATACCTCAGTGCCTCATCTGCCACATAATGATCCGTACACCTCAGTGCCTCATCTGCCACATAGTGATCCATACACCTCAGTGCCTCATCTGCCACATAGTGATCCGTACACCTCAGTGCCTCATCTGACATATAGTGACCTTAACCCTAACCCTAACCCCTAACCCTAACCCCTAACCCCTACCCTAACCCTAACCCTAACCCTAACCCCTAACCCCTAACCCTAACCCTCATCTGCCACATAGTGATCCATACACCTCAGTGCCTCATCTGCCACATAATGATCCATACACCTCAGTGCCTCATCTGCCACATAATGATCCGTACACCTCAGTGCCTCAGCTGCCAAATAGTGATCCATACTCCTCAGTGCCTCATCTGCCACATAATGATCCATACACCTCAGTGCCTCATCTGCCACATAATGATCCGTACACCTCAGTGCCTCAGCTGCCACATAGTGATCCATACACCTCAGTGCCTCATCTGTCACATAATGATCCATACACCTCAGTGCCTCATCTGCCACATAGTGATCCATACACCTCAGTGCCTCAGATGCCACATAGTGATCCATACACCTCAGTGCCTCATCTGCCACATAGTGATCCATACACCTCAGTGCCTCATCTGACACATAGTGATCTGTACACCTCAGTGCCTAATCTACCACATAGTGATCCATGTACTTGTGCCTCATAGTGATCAATATACCTCAGTGCCTCATCTGCCACATAATGATCCAGTGTCTATAGAAAAAACAGCCGCACACTCAAGACTTGCAGATTTTTACGTGAAAGTTGTATTTTTTATTATTAGTACAGGCATCACCAAATGCTTATTAGTGTTCAGAGAAAATGACGGATACTTTAAGTTACGATTAACGTTTCGACCAAGGCTGGTCTTTGTCAAAACCACACTTCTAATGAAGGGTAGAAAAGGTGCAGAAGCAGTCCGGAGTGGGCAGAGTCTGCAGGGGTCCTGTAGCACTGAGTCCGTCTCATTGGTGATGCAGTCAACCCTAATGATCCATACACCTCAGAGCCTCATCAGCCACATAGTGATCCATACACCTCAGTGTCTCATCTGCCACATAATGATCCATACACCTCAGTGTCTCATCTGCCACATAGTGATCCATACACCTCGGTACCTAATCTACCACATAGTGATCCATGTACTTGTGCCTCATAGTGATCAATATACCTCAGTGCCTCATCTGCCACATAATGATCCATACACCTTAGTGCCTCATCTGCCACATAATGATCCGTACACCTCAGTGCCTCATCTGCCACATAGTGATCCATACACCTCAGTGCCTCATCTGCCACATAGTGATCCGTACACCTCAGTGCCTCATCTGACACATAGTGACCCAAACCCTAACCCTGACCCTGACCCTGACCATAACCCTCATCTGCCACATAGTGATCCGTACACCTCAGTGCCTAATCTACCTCATAGTGATCCATGTACTTGTGCCTCATAGTGATCAATATACCTCAGTGCCTCATCTGCCACATAATGATCCATACACCTCAGAGCCTCATCAGCCACATAGTGATCCATACACCTCAGTGCCTCATCTGCCACATAATGATCCATACACCTCAGTGCCTCATCTGCCACATAATGATCCGTACACCTCAGTACCTCATCTGCCACATAGTGATCAATACACCTCAGTGTCTCATCAGCCACATATTGACCCATACACCTCAGTGCCTCATCTGACACATAGTGACCCGAACCCTAACCCTAATCCGAACCCTCACCCTCACCTTAACCCTCCCCCTCACCCTAACCCTCACCCTCACCCTAACCCTCACCCTCACCCTCATCCTCACCCTAACCCTAACCCTAACCCTAATCTGCCACATAGTCATCCATACACCTCAGTGCCTCATCTGCCACAGTGATCCATACACCTCAGTGCCTCATCTGCCACATAATGATCCATACACCTCAGTGCCTCATCTGCCACATAATGATCCGTACACCTCAGTGCCTCATCTGCCACATAGTGATCCATACACCTCAGTGCCTCATCTGCCACATAGTGATCCATACACCTCAGTGCCTCATCTGCCACATAGTGATCCATACACCTCAGTGTCTCATCTGCCACATAGTGATCCATACACCTCAGTGCCTCATCTGCCACATAGTGATACATTCACCTACCCCTATACCCTAACGCTAACCCTAACCCTAACCCCTAACCCCAAACCCTAACCCTAACCCTCATCTGCCACATAGTGATCCATACACCTCAGTGCCTCATCTGCCACATAATGATTCATATACCTCAGTGCCTCATCTGCCACATAGTGATCCATACACCTCAGTGCCTCATCTGCCACATAGTGATTCGTACACCTCAGTGCCTCATCTGACACATAGTGACCCTAACCCTAACCCCTAACCCTAACTCCTAACACCTACCCTAACCCTAACCCTAACCCCTAACCCCAAACCCTAACCCTAACCCTCATCTGCCACATAGTGATCCATACACCTCAGTGCCTCATCTGCCACATAATGATTCATATACCTCAGTGCCTCATCTGCCACATAATGATCCGTACACCTCAGTGCCTCAGCTGCCACATAGTGATCCATACACCTCAGTGCCTCATCTGCCACATAAT
>NC_135234.1:92500-95000 GCF_051348905.1 Ranitomeya variabilis
ACCTCAGTGCCTCATCTGCCACATAGTGATTCGTACACCTCAGTGCCTCATCTGACACATAGTGACCCTAACCCTAACCCCTAACCCTAACCCCTAACCCCTACCCTAACCCTAACCCTAACCCCTAACCCCAAACCCTAACCCTAACCCTCATCTGCCACATAGTGATCCATACACCTCAGTGCCTCATCTGCCACATAATGATCCATATACCTCAGTGCCTCATCTGCCACATAATGATCCGTACACCTCAGTGCCTCATCTGCCACATAGTGATCCATACACCTCAGTGCCTCATCTGCCACATAGTGATCCGTACACCTCAGTGCCTAATCTACCACATAGTGATCCATGTACTTGTGCCTCATAGTGATCAATATACCTCAGTGCCTCATCTGCCACATAATGATCCAGTGTCTATAGAAAAAACAGCCGCACACTCAAGACTTGCAGATTTTTACGTGAAAGTTGTATTTTTTATTATTAGTACAGGCATCACCAAATGCTTATTAGTGTTCAGAGAAAATGACGGATACTTTAAGTTACGATTAACGTTTCGACCAAGGCTGGTCTTTGTCAAAACCACACTTCTAATGAAGGGTAGAAAAGGTGCAGAAGCAGTCCGGACTGGGCAGAGTCTGCAGGGGTCCTGTAGCACTGAGTCCGTCTCATTGGTGATGCAGTCAACCCTAATGATCCATACACCTCAGAGCCTCATCAGCCACATAGTGATCCATACACCTCAGTGCCTCATCTGCCACATAATGATCCATACACCTCAGTGCCTCATCTGCCACATAGTGATCCATACACCTCGGTACCTAATCTACCACATAGTGATCCATGTACTTGTGCCTCATAGTGATCAATATACCTCAGTGCCTCATCTGCCACATAATGATCCATACACCTCAGTGCCTCATCTGCCACATAATGATCCGTACACCTCAGTGCCTCATCTGCCACATAGTGATCCATACACCTCAGTGCCTCATCTGCCACATAGTGATCCGTACACCTCAGTGCCTCATCTGACACATAGTGACCCAAACCCTAACCCTGACCCTGACCCTGACCATAACCCTCATCTGCCACATAGTGATCCGTACACCTCAGTGCCTAATCTACCTCATAGTGATCCATGTACTTGTGCCTCATAGTGATCAATATACCTCAGTGCCTCATCTGCCACATAATGATCCATACACCTCAGAGCCTCATCAGCCACATAGTGATCCATACACCTCAGTGCCTCATCTGCCACATAATGATCCATACACCTCAGTGCCTCATCTGCCACATAATGATCCGTACACCTCAGTGCCTCATCTGCCACATAGTGATCAATACACCTCAGTGTCTCATCAGCCACATATTGACCCATACACCTCAGTGCCTCATCTGACACATAGTGACCCGAACCCTAACCCTAATCCGAACCCTCACCCTCACCTTAACCCTCCCCCTCACCCTAACCCTCACCCTCACCCTAACCCTCACCCTCATCCTCACCCTAACCCTAACCCTAACCCTAATCTGCCACATAGTGATCCATACACCTTAGTGTCTCATCTGCCACAGTGATCCATACACCTCAGTGCCTCATCTGCCACATAGTGATCCATACACCTCAGTGCCTCATCTGCCACATAGTGATCCATACACCTCAGTGCCTCATCTGCCACATAGTGATCCATACACCTCAGTGTCTCATCTGCCACATAGTGATCCATACACCTCAGTGCCTCATCTGCCACATAGTGATCCATTCACCTACCCCTATACCCTAACCCTAACCCTAACCCCTAACCCTAACCCTAACCGTAACCCTAACCCTCATCTGCCACATAGTGATCCATACACCTCAGTGCCTCATCTGCCACATAATGATCCATACACCTCAGTGCCTCATCTGCCACATAATGATCCGTACACCTCAGTGCCTCATCTGCCACATAGTGATCCATACACCTCAGTGCCTCATCTGCCACATAGTGATCCGTACACCTCAGTGCCTCATCTGCCACATAGTGATCCATACACCTCAGTGCCTCATCTGCCACATAGTTATCCGTACACCCCAGTGCCTCATCTGACACATAGTGACCCAAACCCTAACCCTGACCCTGACCATAACCCTCATCTGCCACATAGTGATCCGTACACCTCAGTGCCTAATCTACCTCATAGTGATCCATGTACTTGTGCCTCATAGTGATCAATATACCTCAGTGCCTCATCTGCCACATAATGATCCATACACCTCAGAGCCTCATCAGCCACATAGTGATCCATACACCTCAGTGCCTCATCTGCCACATAATGATCCATACACCTCAGTGCCTCATCTGCCACATAATGATCCGTACACCTCAGTGCCTCATCTGCCACATAGTGATCAATACACCTCAGTGTCTCATCAGCCACATATTGACCCATACACCTCAGTGCCTCATCTGACACATAGTGACCCGAACCCTAACCCTAATCCGAACCCTCA
>NC_135234.1:97500-115000 GCF_051348905.1 Ranitomeya variabilis
ACATAGTGATCCATACACCTCAGTGCCTAATCTACCACATAGTGATCCATGTACTTGTGCCTCATAGTGATCAATATACCTCAGTGCCTCATCTGCCACATAATGATCCATACACGTCAGAGCCTCATCAGCCACATAGTGATCCATACACCTCAGTGCCTCATCTGCCACATAATGATCCATACACCTCAGTGCCTCATCTGCCACATAATGATCCGTACACCTCAGTGCCTCATCTGCCACATAGTGATCCATACACCTCAGTGCCTCATCTGCCACATAGTGATCCGTACACCTCAGTGCCTCATCTGACACATAGTGACCCGAACCCTAACCCTGACCCTGACCCTGACCATAACCCTCATCTGCCACATAGTGATCCGTACACCTCAGTGCCTAATCTACCACATAGTGATCCATGTACTTGTGCCTCATAGTGATCAATATACCTCAGTGCCTCATCTGCCACATAATGATCCATACACCTCAGTGCCTCATCTGCCACATAATGATCCGTACACCTCAGTGCCTCATCTGCCACATAGTGATCCATACACCTCAGTGTCTCATCTGCCACATAGTGATCCATACACCTCAGTGCCTCATCTGCCACATAGTGATCCATACACCTCAGTGTCTCATCTGCCACATAGTGATCCATACACCTCAGTGCCTCATCTGCCACATAGTGATCCATTCACCTACCCCTATACCCTAACCCTAACCCTAACCCCTAACCCTAACCCTAACCGTAACCCTAACCCTCATCTGCCACATAGTGATCCATACACCTCAGTGCCTCATCTGCCACATAATGATCCATACACCTCAGTGCCTCATCTGCCACATAATGATCCGTACACCTCAGTGCCTCATCTGCCACATAGTGATCCATACACCTCAGTGCCTCATCTGCCACATAGTGATTCGTACACCTCAGTGCCTCATCTGACACATAGTGACCCTAACCCTAACCCCTAACCCTAACCCCTAACCCCTACCCTAACCCTAACCCTAACCCCTAACCCCAAACCCTAACCCTAACCCTCATCTGCCACATAGTGATCCATACACCTCAGTGCCTCATCTGCCACATAATGATCCATATACCTCAGTGCCTCATCTGCCACATAATGATCCGTACACCTCAGTGCCTCATCTGCCACATAGTGATCCATACACCTCAGTGCCTCATCTGCCACATAGTGATCCGTACACCTCAGTGCCTAATCTACCACATAGTGATCCATGTACTTGTGCCTCATAGTGATCAATATACCTCAGTGCCTCATCTGCCACATAATGATCCAGTGTCTATAGAAAAAACAGCCGCACACTCAAGACTTGCAGATTTTTACGTGAAAGTTGTATTTTTTATTATTAGTACAGGCATCACCAAATGCTTATTAGTGTTCAGAGAAAATGACGGATACTTTAAGTTACGATTAACGTTTCGACCAAGGCTGGTCTTTGTCAAAACCACACTTCTAATGAAGGGTAGAAAAGGTGCAGAAGCAGTCCGGACTGGGCAGAGTCTGCAGGGGTCCTGTAGCACTGAGTCCGTCTCATTGGTGATGCAGTCAACCCTAATGATCCATACACCTCAGAGCCTCATCAGCCACATAGTGATCCATACACCTCAGTGCCTCATCTGCCACATAATGATCCATACACCTCAGTGCCTCATCTGCCACATAGTGATCCATACACCTCGGTACCTAATCTACCACATAGTGATCCATGTACTTGTGCCTCATAGTGATCAATATACCTCAGTGCCTCATCTGCCACATAATGATCCATACACCTCAGTGCCTCATCTGCCACATAATGATCCGTACACCTCAGTGCCTCATCTGCCACATAGTGATCCATACACCTCAGTGCCTCATCTGCCACATAGTGATCCGTACACCTCAGTGCCTCATCTGACACATAGTGACCCAAACCCTAACCCTGACCCTGACCATAACCCTCATCTGCCACATAGTGATCCGTACACCTCAGTGCCTAATCTACCTCATAGTGATCCATGTACTTGTGCCTCATAGTGATCAATATACCTCAGTGCCTCATCTGCCACATAATGATCCATACACCTCAGAGCCTCATCAGCCACATAGTGATCCATACACCTCAGTGCCTCATCTGCCACATAATGATCCATACACCTCAGTGCCTCATCTGCCACATAATGATCCGTACACCTCAGTGCCTCATCTGCCACATAGTGATCAATACACCTCAGTGTCTCATCAGCCACATATTGACCCATACACCTCAGTGCCTCATCTGACACATAGTGACCCGAACCCTAACCCTAATCCGAACCCTCACCCTCACCTTAACCCTCCCCCTCACCCTAACCCTCACCCTCACCCTAACCCTCACCCTCATCCTCACCCTAACCCTAACCCTAACCCTAATCTGCCACATAGTGATCCATACACCTTAGTGTCTCATCTGCCACAGTGATCCATACACCTCAGTGCCTCATCTGCCACATAGTGATCCATACACCTCAGTGCCTCATCTGCCACATAGTGATCCATACACCTCAGTGCCTCATCTGCCACATAGTGATCCATACACCTCAGTGCCTCATCTGCCACATAATGATCCGTACACCTCAGTGCCTCATCTGCCACATAGTGATCAATACACCTCAGTGTCTCATCAGCCACATATTGACCCATACACCTCAGTGCCTCATCTGACACATAGTGACCCGAACCCTAACCCTAATCCGAACCCTCACCCTCACCTGAACCCTCCCCCTCACCCTAACCCTCACCCTCACCCTAACCCTCACCCTCATCCTCACCCTAACCCTAACCCTAACCCTAATCTGCCACATAGTGATCCATACACCTCAGTGCCTCATCTGCCACACAGTGATCCATACACCTCAGTACCTCATCTGCCACATAGTGATCCATACACCTCAGTGTCTCATCTGCCACATAGTGATCCATACACCTCAGTGCCTCATCTGCCACATAGTGATCCATACACCTAACCCTATACCCTAACCCTAACCCCTAACCCTAACCGTAACCCTAACCCTCATCTGCCACATAGTGATCCATACACCTCAGTGCCTCATCTGCCACATAATGATCCATACACCTCAGTGCCTCATCTGCCACATAATGATCCGTACACCTCAGTGCCTCATCTGCCACATAGTGATCCGTACACCTCAGTGCCTCATCTGACATATAGTGACCCTAACCCTATCCCTAACTCCTAACCCTAACCCCTAACCCCTACCCTAACCCTAACCCTAACCCTAACCCCTAACCCCTAACCCTAACCCTCATCTGCCACATAGTGATCCATACACCTCAGTGCCTCATCTGTCACATAATGATCCATACACCTCAGTGCCTCATCTGCCACATAATGATCCGTACACCTCAGTGCCTCAGCTGCCACATAGTGATCCATACACCTCAGTGCCTCATCTGCCACATAATGATCCATACACCTCAGTGCCTCATCTGCCACATAATGATCCGTACACCTCAGTGCCTCATCTGCCACATAGTGATCCGTACACCTCAGTGCCTCATCTGACATATAGTGACCCTAACCCTATCCCTAACCCCTAACCCTAACCCCTAACCCCTACCCTAACCCTAACCCTAACCCTAACCCCTAACCCCTAACCCTAACCCTCATCTGCCACATAGTGATCCATACACCTCAGTGCCTCATCTGTCACATAATGATCCATACACCTCAGTGCCTCATCTGCCACATAATGATCCGTACACCTCAGTGCCTCAGCTGCCACATAGTGATCCATACACCTCAGTGCCTCATCTGCCACATAATGATCCATACACCTCAGTGCCTCATCTGCCACATAATGATCCGTACACCTCAGTGCCTCAGCTGCCACATAGTGATCCATACACCTCAGTGCCTCATCTGCCACATAGTGATCCATACACCTCAGTGCCTCATCTGCCACATAGTGATCCATACACCTCAGTGCCTCATCTGCCACATAATGATCCATACACCTCAGTGCCTCATCTGGCACATAATGATCCATACACCTCAGTGCCTCATCTGCCACATAGTGATCAATACACCTCAGTGTCTCATCAGCCACATATTGACCCATACACCACAGTGCCTCATCTGACACATAGTGACCCGAACCCTAACCCTAATCCGAACCCTCACCCTCACCCTAACCCTCCCCCTCACCCTAACCCTAATCTGCCACATAGTGATCCATACACCTTAGTGTCTCATCTGCCACATAGTAATCCATGCACCTCAGTGCCTCATCTGCCACGTAGTGATCCGTACACCTCAGTGCCTCATCTGCCACATAGTGATTGATACACCTCAGTGCCTCATCTGCCACATAGTGATCCATACACCTCAGTGCCTCATCTGCCACATAGTGATCCATACACCTCAGTGCCTAATCTACCACATAGTGATCCATGTACTTGTGCCTCATAGTGATCAATATACCTCAGTGCCTCATCTGCCACATAATGATCCATACACGTCAGAGCCTCATCAGCCACATAGTGATCCATACACCTCAGTGCCTCATCTGCCACATAATGATCCATACACCTCAGTGCCTCATCTGCCACATAATGATCCGTACACCTCAGTGCCTCATCTGCCACATAGTGATCCATACACCTCAGTGCCTCATCTGCCACATAGTGATCCGTACACCTCAGTGCCTCATCTGACACATAGTGACCCGAACCCTAACCCTGACCCTGACCCTGACCATAACCCTCATCTGCCACATAGTGATCCGTACACCTCAGTGCCTAATCTACCACATAGTGATCCATGTACTTGTGCCTCATAGTGATCAATATACCTCAGTGCCTCATCTGCCACATAATGATCCATACACCTCAGTGCCTCATCTGCCACATAATGATCCGTACACCTCAGTGCCTCATCTGCCACATAGTGATCCATACACCTCAGTGTCTCATCTGCCACATAGTGATCCATACACCTCAGTGCCTCATCTGCCACATAGTGATCCATACACCTCAGTGTCTCATCTGCCACATAGTGATCCATACACCTCAGTGCCTCATCTGCCACATAGTGATCCATTCACCTACCCCTATACCCTAACCCTAACCCTAACCCCTAACCCTAACCCTAACCGTAACCCTAACCCTCATCTGCCACATAGTGATCCATACACCTCAGTGCCTCATCTGCCACATAATGATCCATACACCTCAGTGCCTCATCTGCCACATAATGATCCGTACACCTCAGTGCCTCATCTGCCACATAGTGATCCATACACCTCAGTGCCTCATCTGCCACATAGTGATTCGTACACCTCAGTGCCTCATCTGACACATAGTGACCCTAACCCTAACCCCTAACCCTAACCCCTAACCCCTACCCTAACCCTAACCCTAACCCCTAACCCCAAACCCTAACCCTAACCCTCATCTGCCACATAGTGATCCATACACCTCAGTGCCTCATCTGCCACATAATGATCCATATACCTCAGTGCCTCATCTGCCACATAATGATCCGTACACCTCAGTGCCTCATCTGCCACATAGTGATCCATACACCTCAGTGCCTCATCTGCCACATAGTGATCCGTACACCTCAGTGCCTAATCTACCACATAGTGATCCATGTACTTGTGCCTCATAGTGATCAATATACCTCAGTGCCTCATCTGCCACATAATGATCCAGTGTCTATAGAAAAAACAGCCGCACACTCAAGACTTGCAGATTTTTACGTGAAAGTTGTATTTTTTATTATTAGTACAGGCATCACCAAATGCTTATTAGTGTTCAGAGAAAATGACGGATACTTTAAGTTACGATTAACGTTTCGACCAAGGCTGGTCTTTGTCAAAACCACACTTCTAATGAAGGGTAGAAAAGGTGCAGAAGCAGTCCGGACTGGGCAGAGTCTGCAGGGGTCCTGTAGCACTGAGTCCGTCTCATTGGTGATGCAGTCAACCCTAATGATCCATACACCTCAGAGCCTCATCAGCCACATAGTGATCCATACACCTCAGTGCCTCATCTGCCACATAATGATCCATACACCTCAGTGCCTCATCTGCCACATAGTGATCCATACACCTCGGTACCTAATCTACCACATAGTGATCCATGTACTTGTGCCTCATAGTGATCAATATACCTCAGTGCCTCATCTGCCACATAATGATCCATACACCTCAGTGCCTCATCTGCCACATAATGATCCGTACACCTCAGTGCCTCATCTGCCACATAGTGATCCATACACCTCAGTGCCTCATCTGCCACATAGTGATCCGTACACCTCAGTGCCTCATCTGACACATAGTGACCCAAACCCTAACCCTGACCCTGACCCTGACCATAACCCTCATCTGCCACATAGTGATCCGTACACCTCAGTGCCTAATCTACCTCATAGTGATCCATGTACTTGTGCCTCATAGTGATCAATATACCTCAGTGCCTCATCTGCCACATAATGATCCATACACCTCAGAGCCTCATCAGCCACATAGTGATCCATACACCTCAGTGCCTCATCTGCCACATAATGATCCATACACCTCAGTGCCTCATCTGCCACATAATGATCCGTACACCTCAGTGCCTCATCTGCCACATAGTGATCAATACACCTCAGTGTCTCATCAGCCACATATTGACCCATACACCTCAGTGCCTCATCTGACACATAGTGACCCGAACCCTAACCCTAATCCGAACCCTCACCCTCACCTTAACCCTCCCCCTCACCCTAACCCTCACCCTCACCCTAACCCTCACCCTCATCCTCACCCTAACCCTAACCCTAACCCTAATCTGCCACATAGTGATCCATACACCTTAGTGTCTCATCTGCCACAGTGATCCATACACCTCAGTGCCTCATCTGCCACATAGTGATCCATACACCTCAGTGCCTCATCTGCCACATAGTGATCCATACACCTCAGTGCCTCATCTGCCACATAGTGATCCATACACCTCAGTGTCTCATCTGCCACATAGTGATCCATACACCTCAGTGCCTCATCTGCCACATAGTGATCCATTCACCTACCCCTATACCCTAACCCTAACCCTAACCCCTAACCCTAACCCTAACCGTAACCCTAACCCTCATCTGCCACATAGTGATCCATACACCTCAGTGCCTCATCTGCCACATAATGATCCATACACCTCAGTGCCTCATCTGCCACATAATGATCCGTACACCTCAGTGCCTCATCTGCCACATAGTGATCCGTACACCTCAGTGCCTCATCTGACATATAGTGACCCTAACCCTAACCCTAACCCCTAACCCCTACCCTAACCCTAACCCTAACCCTAACCCCTAACCCCTAACCCTAACCCTCATCTGCCACATAGTGATCCATACACCTCAGTGCCTCATCTGCCACATAATGATCCATACACCTCAGTGCCTCATCTGCCACATAGTGATCCATTCACCTACCCCTATACCCTAACCCTAACCCTAACCCCTAACCCTAACCCTAACCGTAACCCTAACCCTCATCTGCCACATAGTGATCCATACACCTCAGTGCCTCATCTGCCACATAATGATCCGTACACCTCAGTGCCTCATCTGCCACATAGTGATCCATACACCTCAGTGCCTCATCTGCCACATAGTGATTCGTACACCTCAGTGCCTCATCTGACACATAGTGACCCTAACCCTAACCCCTAACCCTAACCCCTAACCCCTACCCTAACCCTAACCCTAACCCCTAACCCCAAACCCTAACCCTAACCCACATCTGCCACATAGTGATCCATACACCTCAGTGCCTCATCTGCCACATAATGATCCATATACCTCAGTGCCTCATCTGCCACATAGTGATCCGTACACCTCAGTGCCTCATCTGACATATAGTGACCCTAACCCTAACCCTAACCCCTAACCCCTACCCTAACCCTAACCCTAACCCTAACCCCTAACCCCTAACCCTAACCCTCATCTGCCACATAGTGATCCATACACCTCAGTGCCTCATCTGCCACATAATGATCCATACACCTCAGTGCCTCATCTGCCACATAGTGATCCATTCACCTACCCCTATACCCTAACCCTAACCCTAACCCCTAACCCTAACCCTAACCGTAACCCTAACCCTCATCTGCCACATAGTGATCCATACACCTCAGTGCCTCATCTGCCACATAATGATCCATACACCTCAGTGCCCCATCTGCCACATAATGATCCGTACACCTCAGTGCCTCATCTGCCACATAGTGATCCATACACCTCAGTGCCTCATCTGCCACATAGTGATTCGTACACCTCAGTGCCTCATCTGACACATAGTGACCCTAACCCTAACCCCTAACCCTAACCCCTAACCCCTACCCTAACCCTAACCCTAACCCCTAACCCCAAACCCTAACCCTAACCCACATCTGCCACATAGTGATCCATACACCTCAGTGCCTCATCTGCCACATAATGATCCATATACCTCAGTGCCTCATCTGCCACATAATGATCCGTACACCTCAGTGCCTCATCTGCCACATAGTGATCCATACACCTCAGTGCCTCATCTGCCACATAGTGATCCATTCACCTACCCCTATACCCTAACCCTAACCCTAACCCCTAACCCTAACCCTAACCGTAACCCTAACCCTCATCTGCCACATAGTGATCCATACACCTCAGTGCCTCATCTGCCACATAATGATCCATACACCTCAGTGCCTCATCTGCCACATAATGATCCGTACACCTCAGTGCCTCATCTGCCACATAGTGATCCATACACCTCAGTGCCTCATCTGCCACATAGTGATTCGTACACCTCAGTGCCTCATCTGACACATAGTGACCCTAACCCTAACCCCTAACCCTAACCCCTAACCCCTACCCTAACCCTAACCCTAACCCCTAACCCCAAACCCTAACCCTAACCCTCATCTGCCACATAGTGATCCATACACCTCAGTGCCTCATCTGCCACATAATGATCCATATACCTCAGTGCCTCATCTGCCACATAATGATCCGTACACCTCAGTGCCTCATCTGCCACATAGTGATCCATACACCTCAGTGCCTCATCTGCCACATAGTGATCCGTACACCTCAGTGCCTAATCTACCACATAGTGATCCATGTACTTGTGCCTCATAGTGATCAATATACCTCAGTGCCTCATCTGCCACATAATGATCCAGTGTCTATAGAAAAAACAGCCGCACACTCAAGACTTGCAGATTTTTACGTGAAAGTTGTATTTTTTATTATTAGTACAGGCATCACCAAATGCTTATTAGTGTTCAGAGAAAATGATGGATACTTTAAGTTACGATTAACGTTTCGACCAAGGCTGGTCTTTGTCAAAACCACACTTCTAATGAAGGGTAGAAAAGGTGCAGAAGCAGTCCGGACTGGGCAGAGTCTGCAGGGGTCCTGTAGCACTGAGTCCGTCTCATTGGTGATGCAGTCAACCCTAATGATCCATACACCTCAGAGCCTCATCAGCCACATAGTGATCCATACACCTCAGTGCCTCATCTGCCACATAATGATCCATACACCTCAGTGCCTCATCTGCCACATAGTGATCCATACACCTCGGTACCTAATCTACCACATAGTGATCCATGTACTTGTGCCTCATAGTGATCAATATACCTCAGTGCCTCATCTGCCACATAATGATCCATACACCTCAGTGCCTCATCTGCCACATAATGATCCGTACACCTCAGTGCCTCATCTGCCACATAGTGATCCATACACCTCAGTGCCTCATCTGCCACATAGTGATCCGTACACCTCAGTGCCTCATCTGACACATAGTGACCCAAACCCTAACCCTGACCCTGACCCTGACCATAACCCTCATCTGCCACATAGTGATCCGTACACCTCAGTGCCTAATCTACCTCATAGTGATCCATGTACTTGTGCCTCATAGTGATCAATATACCTCAGTGCCTCATCTGCCACATAATGATCCATACACCTCAGAGCCTCATCAGCCACATAGTGATCCATACACCTCAGTGCCTCATCTGCCACATAATGATCCATACACCTCAGTGCCTCATCTGCCACATAATGATCCGTACACCTCAGTGCCTCATCTGCCACATAGTGATCAATACACCTCAGTGTCTCATCAGCCACATATTGACCCATACACCTCAGTGCCTCATCTGACACATAGTGACCCGAACCCTAACCCTAATCCGAACCCTCACCCTCACCTTAACCCTCCCCCTCACCCTAACCCTCACCCTCACCCTAACCCTCACCCTCATCCTCACCCTAACCCTAACCCTAACCCTAATCTGCCACATAGTGATCCATACACCTTAGTGTCTCATCTGCCACAGTGATCCATACACCTCAGTGCCTCATCTGCCACATAGTGATCCATACACCTCAGTGCCTCATCTGCCACATAGTGATCCATACACCTCAGTGCCTCATCTGCCACATAGTGATCCATACACCTCAGTGTCTCATCTGCCACATAGTGATCCATACACCTCAGTGCCTCATCTGCCACATAGTGATCCATTCACCTACCCCTATACCCTAACCCTAACCCTAACCCCTAACCCTAACCCTAACCGTAACCCTAACCCTCATCTGCCACATAGTGATCCATACACCTCAGTGCCTCATCTGCCACATAATGATCCATACACCTCAGTGCCTCATCTGCCACATAATGATCCGTACACCTCAGTGCCTCATCTGCCACATAGTGATCCATACACCTCAGTGCCTCATCTGCCACATAGTGATCCGTACACCTCAGTGCCTCATCTGACATATAGTGACCCTAACCCTAACCCTAACCCCTAACCCCTACCCTAACCCTAACCCTAACCCTAACCCCTAACCCCTAACCCTAACCCTCATCTGCCACATAGTGATCCATACACCTCAGTGCCTCATCTGACACATAATGATCCATACACCTCAGTGCCTCATCTGCCACATAGTGATCCATTCACCTACCCCTATACCCTAACCCTAACCCTAACCCCTAACCCTAACCCTAACCGTAACCCTAACCCTCATCTGCCACATAGTGATCCATACACCTCAGTGCCTCATCTGCCACATAATGATCCATACACCTCAGTGCCTCATCTGCCACATAGTGATTCGTACACCTCAGTGCCTCATCTGACACATAGTGACCCTAACCCCTAACCCCTAACCCTAACCCCTAACCCCTACCCTAACCCTAACCCTAACCCCTAACCCCAAACCCTAACCCTAACCCTCATCTGCCACATAGTGATCCATACACCTCAGTGCCTCATCTGCCACATAATGATCCATATACCTCAGTGCCTCATCTGCCACATAATGATCCGTACACCTCAGTGCCTCATCTGCCACATAGTGATCCATACACCTCAGTGCCTCATCTGCCACATAGTGATCCGTACACCTCAGTGCCTCATCTGACATATAGTGACCCTAACCCTAACCCTAACCCCTAACCCTAACCCCTAACCCCTACCCTAACCCTAACCCTAACCCCTAACCCCTAACCCTAACCCTCATCTGCCACATAGTGATCCACACACCTCAGTGCCTCATCTGCCACATAATGATCCATACACCTCAGTGCCTCATCTGCCAAATAGTGATCCATACTCCTCAGACCCTCATCTGCCACATAATGATCCATATACCTCAGTGCCTCATCTGCCACATAATGATCCGTACACCTCAGTGCCTCAGCTGCCACATAGTGATCCATACACCTCAGTGCCTCATCTGTCACATAATGATCCATACACCTCAGTGCCTCATCTGCCACATAGTGATCCATACACCTCAGTGCCTCAGCTGCCACATAGTGATCCATACACCTCAGTGCCTCATCTGCCACATAATGATCCATACACCTCAGTGCCTTATCTGCCACATAGTGATCCATACACCTCAGTGCCTCATCTGCCACATAGTGATCCATACACCTCAGTGCCTCATCTGACACATAGTGACCCGAACCCTAACCCTGACCCTGACCCTGACCATAACCCTCATCTGCCACATAGTGATCCGTACACCTCAGTGCCTAATCTACCACATAGTGATCCATGTACTTGTGCCTCATAGTGATCAATATACCTCAGTGCCTCATCTGCCACATAATGATCCAGTGTCTATAGAAAAAACAGCCGCACACTCAAGACTTGCAGATTTTTACGTGAAAGTTGTATTTTTTATTATTAGTACAGGCATCACCAAATGCTTATTAGTGTTCAGAGAAAATGACGGATATTTTAAGTTACGATTAACGTTTCGACCAAGGCTGGTCTTTGTCAAAACCACACTTCTAATGAAGGGTAGAAAAGGTGCAGAAGCAGTCCGGAGTGGGCAGAGTCTGCAGGGGTCCTGTAGCACTGAGTCCGTCTCATTGGTGATGCAGTCAACCCTAATGATCCATACACCTCAGAGCCTCATCAGCCACATAGTGATCCATACACCTCAGTGCCTCATCTGCCACATAGTGATCCATAAACCTCGGTACCTAATCTACCACATAGTGATCCATGTACTTGTGCCTCATAGTGATCAATATACCTCAGTGCCTCATCTGCCACATAATGATCCATACACCTCAGTGCCTCATCTGCCACATAATGATCCGTACACCTCAGTGCCTCATCTGCCACATAGTGATCCATACACCTCAGTGCCTCATCTGCCACATAGTGATCCGTACACCTCAGTGCCTCATCTGACACATAGTGACCCAAACCCTAACCCTGACCCTGACCCTGACCATAACCCTCATCTGCCACATAGTGATCCGTACACCTCAGTGCCTAATCTACCTCATAGTGATCCATGTACTTGTGCCTCATAGTGATCAATATACCTCAGTGCCTCATCTGCCACATAATGATCCATACACCTCAGAGCCTCATCAGCCACATAGTGATCCATACACCTCAGTGCCTCATCTGCCACATAGTGATCCATACACCTAACCCTATACCCTAACCCTAACCCTATCCCCTAACCCTAACCGTAACCCTAACCCTCATCTGCTACATAGTGATCCATACACCTCAGTGCCTCATCTGCCACATAATGATCCATACACCTCAGTGCCTCATCTGCCACATAATGATCCGTACACCTCAGTGCCTCATCTGCCACATAGTGATCCATACACCTCAGTGCCTCATCTGCCACATAGTGATCCATACACCTCAGTGCCTCATCTGCCACATAATGATCCATACACCTCAGTGCCTCATCTGCCACATAGTGATCCATTCACCTACCCCTATACCCTAACCCTAACCCCTAACCCTAACCCTAACCCTAACCGTAACCCTAACCCTCATCTGCCACATAGTGATCCATACACCTCAGTGCCTCATCTGCCACATAATGATCCATACACCTCAGTGCCTCATCTGCCACATAATGATCCGTACACCTCAGTGCCTCATCTGCCACATAGTGATCCATACACCTTAGTGCCTCATCTGCCACATAGTGATTCGTACACCTCAGTGCCTCATCTGACACATAGTGACCCTAACCCTAACCCCTAACCCTAACCCCTAACCCCTACCCTAACCCAAACCCTAACCCCTAACCCCAAACCCTAACCCTAACCCTCATCTGCCACATAGTGATCCATACACCTCAGTGCCTCATCTGCCACATAATGATCCATATACCTCAGTGCCTCATCTGCCACATAATGATCCGTACACCTCAGTGCCTCATCTGCCACATAGTGATCCATACACCTCAGTGCCTCATCTGCCACATAGTGATCCGTACACCTCAGTGCCTCATCTGACATATAGTGACCCTAACCCTAACCCTAACCCCTAACCCTAACCCCTAACCCCTACCCTAAACCTAACCCTAACCCTAACCCCTAACCCCTAACCCTAACCCTCATCTGCCACATAGTGATCCATACACCTCAGTGCCTCATCTGCCACATAATGATCCATACACCTCAGTGCCTCATCTGCCACATAATGATCCGTACACCTCAGTGCCTCAGCTGCCAAATAGTGATCCATACTCCTCAGTGCCTCATCTGCCACATAATGATCCATACACCTCAGTGCCTCATCTGCCACATAATGATCCGTACACCTCAGTGCCTCAGCTGCCACATAGTGATCCATACACCTCAGTGCCTCATCTGTCACATAATGATCCATACACCTCAGTGCCTCATCTGCCACATAGTGATCCATACACCTCAGTGCCTCAGCTGCCACATAGTGATCCATACACCTCAGTGCCTCATCTGCCACATAGTGATCCATACACCTCAGTGCCTCATCTGACACATAGTGATCTGTACACCTCAGTGCCTAATCTACCACATAGTGATCCATGTACTTGTGCCTCATAGTGATCAATATACCTCAGTGCCTCATCTGCCACATAATGATCCAGTGTCTATAGAAAAAACAGCCGCACACTCAAGACTTGCAGATTTTTACGTGAAAGTTGTATTTTTTATTATTAGTACAGGCATCACCAAATGCTTATTAGTGTTCAGAGAAAATGACGGATACTTTAAGTTACGATTAACGTTTCGACCAAGGCTGGTCTTTGTCAAAACCACACTTCTAATGAAGGGTAGAAAAGGTGCAGAAGCAGTCCGGAGTGGGCAGAGTCTGCAGGGGTCCTGTAGCACTGAGTCCGTCTCATTGGTGATGCAGTCAACCCTAATGATCCATACACCTCAGAGCCTCATCAGCCACATAGTGATCCATACACCTCAGTGCCTCATCTGCCACATAATGATCCATACACCTCAGTGTCTCATCTGCCACATAGTGATCCATACACCTCGGTACCTAATCTACCACATAGTGATCCATGTACTTGTGCCTCATAGTGATCAATATACCTCAGTGCCTCATCTGCCACATAATGATCCATACACCTTAGTGCCTCATCTGCCACATAATGATCCATACACCTCAGTGCCTCATCTGCCACATAGTGATCCATATACCTCAGTGCCTCATCTGCCACATAGTGATCCGTACACCTCAGTGCCTCATCTGACACATAGTGACCCAAACCCTAACCCTGACCCTGACCCTGACCATAACCCTCATCTGCCACATAGTGATCCGTACACCTCAGTGCCTAATCTACCTCATAGTGATCCATGTACTTGTGCCTCATAGTGATCAATATACCTCAGTGCCTCATCTGCCACATAATGATCCATACACCTCAGAGCCTCATCAGCCACATAGTGATCCATACACCTCAGTGCCTCATCTGCCACATAATGATCCATACACCTCAGTGCCTCATCTGCCACATAGTGATCCGTACACCTCAGTACCTCATCTGCCACATAGTGATCAATACACCTCAGTGTCTCATCAGCCACATATTGACCCATACACCTCAGTGCCTCATCTGACACATAGTGACCCGAACCCTAACCCTAATCCGAACCCTCACCCTCACCTTAACCCTCCCCCTCACCCTAACCCTCACCCTCACCCTAACCCTCACCCTCATCCTCACCCTAACCCTAACCCTAACCCTAACCCTAATCTGCCACATAGTGATCCATACACCTCAGTGCCTCATCTGCCACAGTGATCCATACACCTCAGTGCCTCATCTGCCACATAATGATCCATACACCTCAGTGCCTCATCTGCCACATAATGATCCGTACACCTCAGTGCCTCATCTGCCACATAGTGATCCATACACCTCAGTGCCTCATCTGCCACATAGTGATCCATACACCTCAGTGCCTCATCTGCCACATAGTGATCCATACACCTCAGTGTCTCATCTGCCACATAGTGATCCATACACCTCAGTGCCTCATCTGCCACATAGTGATACATTCACCTACCCCTATACCCTAACGCTAACCCTAACCCCTAACCCTAACCCTAACCGTAACCCTAACCCTCATCTGCCACATAGTGATCCATACACCTCAGTGCCTCATCTGCCACATAATGATCCATACACCTCAGTGCCTCATCTGCCACATAATGATCCGTACACCTCAGTGCCTCATCTGCCACATAGTGATCCATACTCCTCAGTGCCTCATCTGCCACATAGTGATTCGTACACCTCAGTGCCTCATCTGACACATAGTGACCCTAACCCTAACCCCTAACCCTAACTCCTAACACCTACCCTAACCCTAACCCTAACCCCTAACCCCAAACCCTAACCCTAACCCTCATCTGCCACATAGTGATCCATACACCTCAGTGCCTCATCTGCCACATAATGATTCATATACTTCAGTGCCTCATCTGCCACATAATGATCCGTACACCTCAGTGCCTCAGCTGCCACATAATGATCCATACACCTCAGTGCCTCATCTGCCACAAAATGATCCGTACACCTCAGTGCCTCAGCTGCCAAATAGTGATCCATACTCCTCAGTGCCTCATCTGCCACATAATGATCCATACACCTCAGTGCCTCATCTGCCACATAATGATCCGTACACCTCAGTGGCCACATAGTGATCCATACACCTCAGTGCCTCATCTGTCACATAATGATCCATACACCTCAGTGCCTCATCTGCCACATAGTGATCCATACACCTCAGTGCCTCAGCTGCCACATAGTGATCCATACACCTCAGTGCCTCATCTGCCACATAATGATCCATACACCTCAGTGCCTTATCTGCCACATAGTGATCCATACACCTCAGTGCCTCATCTGCCACATAGTGATCCATACACCTCAGTGCCTCATCTGACACATAGTGACCCGATCCCTAACCCTGACCCTGACCATAACCCTCATCTGCCACATAGTGATCCGTACACCTCAGTGCCTAATCTACCACATAGTGATCCATGTACTTGTGCCTCATAGTGATCAATATACCTCAGTGCCTCATCTGCCACATAATGATCCAGTGTCTATAGAAAAAACAGCCGCACACTCAAGACTTGCAGATTTTTACGAGAAAGTTGTATTTTTTATTATTAGTACAGGCATCACCAAATGCTTATTAGTGTTCAGAGAAAATGACGGATACTTTAAGTTACGATTAACGTTTCGACCAAGGCTGGTCTTTGTCAAAACCACACTTCTAATGAAGGGTAGAAAAGGTGCAGAAGCAGTCCGGAGTGGGCAGAGTCTGCAGGGGTCCTGTAGCACTGAGTCCGTCTCATTGGTGATGCAGTCAACCCTAATGATCCATACACCTCAGAGCCTCATCAGCAACATAGTGATCCATACACCTCAGTGCCTCATCTGCCACATAATGATCCATACACCTCAGTGCCTCATCTGCCACATAGTGATCCATACACCTCGGTACCTAATCTACCACATAGTGATCCATGTACTTGTGCCTCATAGTGATCAATATACCTCAGTGCCTCATCTGCCACATAATGATCCATACACCTCAGTGCCTCATCTGCCACATAATGATCCGTACACCTCAGTG